>NC_079447.1:23271461-23503961 GCF_903798145.1 Danio aesculapii | reverse complement strand
ATGTCTTGGAGTAAAACTAAATATTTATACTGTAAAATGTTAATCAAATTTCTTTAAATGTAAAATTAAACACAATTTAGATTTAATTTTTTTGTTTGGTTTTGTTGTTTTGTATAAAAAATAAAATAAAATTCTGTTTCCAGACATTTGTAGAATTTTTTGGACAAATTTGTTATTCTGACCATTTGTCATTTCTTCTTCTATTCTCCATTACATATACTGAAATTGCCATTTCTGTTTTTAAAAAGACTCTTAAATATTTTAAATAAAAACAGTTCAGATGCAAAAGCAAGTACCTTTTGAAATCCTCTTCTAAAATCAGCATTTTTCTCAACCCCCTAATTTTATGTTTAGTTATTACCTTAAAGGCAATAAATATAACATATTCTAGAAACCTGAGGAAAAATGCAGATTTTAGAAGAAAGTTTTGGGTGGCACTTAGAGGTTTTTGCATCTGAACTCTTCATATCTAATCTATTTTCATATCAAATATTTTGATTTTAAAATTTCAAAGATTTTTTTTAGTGCCTGCATCCAACAAAAACACTCATGCAAGCATTATTCCAAATATCTGCCAATCCAGAGCTCCCCTACAACCGCATTACGCAGGTTTTACAAGAACAACCTGATCGCTGACACAGAAACACACACTAGCGAGGCCAGCGTGACACTGCCCGCGTCTCATCAAGCATTAGTCACATTGGTAATCGCACGGAAAATGTGCCCATGTAGTCCTATGTAAATCTGCGACAAACAATAAAGATTTGTAGACACATTATTCATAAGAAACGGGAAGCGTGGTGTGTTTTGCGAGGCTTGAATGTGGAGAAAGCGGCCTCATCTGTCAAGGGTGTCACACTGGAGAGAGGAGGATCTGCACTGGACGCCACTCAGCGCTCGTCATCATCACTGCTGTCATATTTGATGCTGCCGAGGGGAAAGGCCAACCTGAGCCTGTCAATCACATACACCTCATTAGGGACTCCACTAATTATGAAATTTTCTTCAGTGTCTAGGAATGGAGGCTTTCTTGGGTACTGTATTTCGTCAAGACTGTTTGGTTTGTGAGATGATGACAAGTGATTTTTTCATGATGGTATAGAAGGGGGGGAGGGGGGAGGGGGGGGGTAACTGAAATTATCAGTAAAAACAGAACACGAAGTAGAAACATTAGTTTCACTTTGGAAACATGAATAAGACTACAAATAATAATAATAATAATAATAATAATAATAAAAATAAATTGATAAAATGACATTACATATCTTAGGAATTGAGGATTAGGATTGAAATAGATTGTCATTAAGTGTGCATTTGGTCTAAAAGTGATGGCAGTCTTATACAGCTGCTGCTTTCAGTGCTAAACAACAAAAGGCCATCATGATTAGACCTACTACACTGTAAAAAAAACCTTGTTGCCATAAGGTTTTAAGCTCAATCAAAGTAACCCTTTGAGTCCATTAAACTTCTATTACGTTAAACTGACTTAAAATAGCTTGCGTAACTTATAAAATTAAGTTAGTACATGATTAACTTAGTTTAAGTTACAATGAACTAAAAACACGCTGTCATGACTAATTGATCATAATTTTTTTTACAGTGTAATACCAGGTTAAACACTGTTATTTCATAATGCTGTTCATTAGTGTTATAATTTGGTGCCTTACTTATACACACTCAAAAAATTTTGTTTTATGTTGCCTTTAATCAAAGGAGCCACTTAAAATGCTATACACCACCAATTTTTAAAGGTGCTACTGTATATTAAGCATGTTTGTCACACAGTATTATGTAGAACTATAACAAGTTTTAAAAATATTACTCCACTCTCAAATATTTTGCTATGATGGGAATTTATTACAATGACAACAGGTTGAAGTTCAAAAGTTTTGTGTGAGGACAGTAAATTTAATTCTGTGGTTTTTAAGTTAATCCCCTAATTAAACAAATATGTTAAGAGAGAGCTAGAGAAAGAACAATTCAGGGATCATTAGGTTTACTGTATGAAAAACAGCAGCTTTACCACCCCAAAGAATAACCAATCTGGGTTTATATCAGTTTCTTTATTTGTAGTGGTGCTATAAAGCAACTTAAGCAGCCCAAAGAAGAGCACTGTAAAAAAATATCTGTTAATGAACATGTATTTTGTGGTTCACAAGTGTTTTCAATTTGTTTATGGTTGTGAATTGCATTATGGAAACTTGGTCTCTGCTTTGTCAACTTTTGATATTGAAAATTCAACTCAACAGGTTAACAAAAGAACTTTTATCAATATTTTAGTGGTTTGAAATGATGCAAAAAAAAAAAAATAACAAGCCTGTAAAATAACAGAAAATGTACTAGCAGTTTATTGCACAGATTTTGTAACAACTCAGACAACATGCCACTTTATTGTAAAAAAAAATAATAAAAGTCACTTATTCGAACTTTGCAAGGTTAAAAGTTGTTGAAAGAAAGATCAAGGTCCCATAATGCAATTCAAAAGCATTAATAAATGGGATTTATTTAAAATGTACAGATATTTTGGTAACACTTATTCACAACTAGGACTTTTACGTCAATTCACTCCTAATTTATTGCTTATTAATAGTTAGTAAGGTAGTTCTATTAGTGGATGAGTTTAGGTATGTAATATGATTAAGAGATATATTTTATGGTCATGCAGAATAAGGCACTAACATGCTTTATATGTACCAGAAAAACAAAAACACCAATATGCAAGTCCATAAGCAACTAGTTAACGTGGGAATAAGTCAACAGTAATGTATGCATGAAAAGTGTATGTATCAAGTCAAGTCAAGTCAAGTTAAGTCAAGTCGAGCTTTATTGTCATGTGTGGACATACAGAGGAACAAAATGTTGTGTCTCACAGGACAACAGTGCTACATAAATTAATCATAAATACAAACACAACACTGGACATAGCTATTTTTTTTTTTTTTTAAAGCGTAACTAACATATACTTTAGATACTTAACTATACACATAAGACAGGCTATACAAGTACTTTTACACAAGACTGAACTATGTTGTGCAGGATATTGTGCAAAAGAGGAATTAAAGATGAATATTTTGCAAAATAGGTATTTAAGGTTTAAGATTGTGCAAGAAGCAAGCAGTGCAACATGATTATGGTACTTTTATAGTAAACATTGCTTTTATTATTGAGTTCTTGTAAGATGGAGTTCAGATAAAATGTCAGGTGCATATAAGAGAAGAGTGTTTCTACATATAAATACCACTATTTTTTGTTTGTTTTGACACATTTTTTTTAAATGTGTGGCTAAGAAATAATTAGTTTAGTGTAGCCAGAGAAAACTTTGGTAAATCCTTAGTGTTAATCCCTGAAAAGTCATGTAAAAACTAATTGCAATATGACACTATAAAACCACAACCCATTTGCTCATGCTCATTGAGCAAGGTCATACACAACACATAAAAAAGTGAAATAAATGAGGAGGCATGTGGACATAACCCAAAATTTAAATCAAGTAATATTAGAGTGCCAAAGTCAAATTTATGCAACATAAGCTCATTCTAAAAATGTAGCCCTATATACATTTCTGGAGATCGCGAAATATGTCAGAGCTACTTATGGTTGCATTTCATCTTTAAAATTAAAGCTACGGGGTGATATGATGCAGGTCCTTTTTTCGATTACCAACTGACTGCTTACCTCCGTATGGACAGCTTTCCCGCTGTTACCAGTTTGTCTGGTAGCTTGACATGTACGTCTGCAGACTTGAGATGCAGAGCGGAGTTGTCTGCGACAATGGGGTTCGAGTCAAGACAAAACAAAAGGCAAAAAATAAATCAAACAAGTAAATAACAGGGTGAGAATGTGGTAAAACCTGAAAACGTGGTAAAAATCAGGGGCCTTTCTTTTTCGGAATTGTTTTTAAAACAATTAAAATTGGTAAAATTTAGGTTTAGAGAATGGCATGGGCGGGTCAATCGGTAGTTTTTTAAACACTGTTGGTTGGGTTTAGGGAAGGGGGAGGGGGAATCGGTCGGTTGTCCAGTCAGTAAGTCAGTCAGTCGACAGCGGCCTCTAGTGAATTTACGTGAGAACAGCAGGTGTGACTGGCTCTCGCAAGTAAAATTTGAGATCTGAAAAAGCATACACAGCGGCCTCTGGTGGATTCGTGAAAACAAAAACTGCAAAAAAAAAAACATAGCTCCAGGGATGTATTTTGCTCTCTCCAGAAATGTATATAGGGGTACGTAATCAGAATGAGCTTGGATTGAATTTATGCATATAAAATATATTTTCCCAACAACAAAATAGTGGCTAGTGAAAAAGGCGAGTGGCTAGTAAAGTTGGAAAAAACACTGTGGCTGGAGATCAAAAAAGTTTATGTCAAGCTCTGGGTATATGGGTAACACTGTACCAACTCCGACAATTAACTACTGGCTAATTAACTTCCTATTACTAAGATATTGGCTGTCTATTAGTTCTTAAAAAGTATGATCTGACTCTACATTCCTACTTTCACTACTTTACTAACTATTAATAAGCAGCATATTAGTAGTTTTTTATACAGCTAAACATCTTAGTTTGTTAATAGCAAGAATTGAACCTTAAAAAGAGACATTTTTAAGGTATCGTTTTGAAGTTAGAAACTCCAGTATTGTGTCAACACTACACAGCATGCTTCAATAAATGTTTTACACTGGAATCCAAAAAGTGGCGATGACAGGCATGAAAAAATCCTGCATCATCTGTGTCTGAGGCTCTCAGACGCGTCTCGATGGCTGCGCTGTGATTATGAGGTCATTTCTACCCAAGCTGTGTGAGCCCATCCAAGAGACGGTTACATAAGTTGGTGAGCGTCCTAATGAGCAACCACTGATTGATTTTGCTTTGTAAAAAGCACCGCGTGGGTGGCACTGAGCGCTAGCAGGTTCAGCCTTTGATTTTATTAGTTGTATTAATAGCCCAGAAATCCAACAGAAGCTCATCTGATCGGAGACCCCCTGCCTCCAAATCTGGCCACTTCCATCGGCAGCCAAATCTCATTTTCTTTGAATGGCTAAATGATCGCTTCTGATGGCCATTGTGTGCCATATTATGTAATTAAGCACTAACACAATCTGTGATTATGTCACCCAGTCTATAAGGAAATGAGAAATCAGAGCGCCTCAAGTGAAGAGTTTTCCTTGAACCAGAGCGGCCAATCAAGCGAAGATCTTCAGAAAGCCGGCAAAATCTTTACCTAAGGGGGTTTGTGTGTTTGCAACCCCAGGGCACCCTTAACGTCCAAGAGAGAGGCTAAAACAACACACAATCCCCCCCTTTATAGTCCTCAAGACTCCACATCTCGCCCGTTAAGTGTCTGAGTGGAGAGACAGAGACGGAGAAAGACAGAAAACGGAGAGAAAGTGAAGAAGCACCAACCCCCATCGTCCCTCCTCTAACCCCAACCTCCCCCTCCCCCACCCTCCCCAACACCCAGTCACTGTCAGGCCAAACACATGATGAATTGCCCTGTCAACAGAATTCATTCAGGGACCAATTAATTCAGCAGAAATGAACTAGAGCCATCAGTCGCTGAAAAACTCAGTGCAAAGAGAGCAAAGTAGCTTACTTTGGAGAGGAGAGAGAGCTGGAGGAGGAAAAAAGAGCGAGGGGGAAAAGAAAGAGAGAGTGCGTGGTGGAAGTTAGTCTGACAGAAATTGGTCATTTAATGCTTTAGCGCACTGGAGACAGCCCCTGTCATAGAGAAAGGCATGGCAGGGCTCCCCTGGTGCTTTATTTATTAATTATCCAAAGCAGCGAGGGGCATTTAACTGTCTCACTCCAGGCCTGTCAAGCCCATTTCTTGTCATTTCCTCTCCATAAACAGATCCTTTAACACTGCGCACAGGTTAATAGAATAGAAGCCCACCCCATCGTTTACAATACTATAAATACTCTTTTATTGGGGAAAACAACCTCTCATTTGGTATACATGTACAGCCACTTCTGTTTGGTCTGGAAAAGTCATTGGGGAGGAGAGGAGGAAACTTTTAATCTACATGCTAAGTGTTTTAACTTTATGACTAAACACCGCTCTAGTAAACAGTGGCACTATGCTCCCTTTTCAACTTCCCTATTGTATGCAGAAATACAAAAAAAAAACAAAAAAAAAAACACATTGACCTACAGTACCACTTCACTATTGCACAGGATGTGTCAAATAAAAAAAAATGCTGAATGTCTATATATACACACACATCGGATAAATTGTGACATTCAGTAAATATATTAGTTGTGTTTTAGATGTATTTTGCATAAAATTACTCAAAGGGATTCCAATTATGGCATTTAACATGAAAATCTAAATATTACCTGTGGCTGGTGTTACATAAATTATTATTATTATTTCTATTATTATTATTAATATTATTATAACCTTTATTTTACCAGGAAAAGCACATTAAGATTAAAAACCTCTTTTACAAGAGCATCCTGGCTCAGTTTATAGGCAGAAAACAGTTCACATAACAAACGAACAAACAAACAAATAATGGGTAACATCATTCATCCATCAAAACACACAAACAATAGGGATGTAACGATTCACCTGATTCACGATTCGATACGATTCACGATACTAATCTCACGATTTAGTCACAATTTTTTAAACAAAATTATTCGAGACAAATTTAAGGTGAAGAGCTATATATATATATATACACATTCATTTTTATTTCTATAGCGCTTCTACAATGTAGATTGTGGCAAAGCAGATTAACATAGAAGTTCAAGTAAATTAAAACTGTCAGTCCATTTTTTAGAGTTAAAGTTCAGTTTAGTTCAGTTCAGTGTGGTTTAATTTTCACGGTAACACTTTATGTTGATGGTCCATTTTAGTATTAGTAGACTGTCTGCTTAATATCTGTTTATACTGCTCCTTCAACAGACATTTAACTGACTATAAGAAACTTTGCAAGTACATGTCAACTTACACTAACCCTAACCCCAACCTAACAGTCTACTTATAATCTAATGAGAATTGGATGCAATGTAACTTCAATTCAACTTCAAATTCAACAAACGGACCATCAAAATAGAGTGTGACCATTTTGACTGCTGAAAGTCTAAATACTATAGAGCAAATCCATCAATGCGCAGCTTCACAAGTCCCAAAAGCAAGCAAGCCAGTGGCGACAGTGGCAAGGAAACAAAACTTTAACCACAAAAGTGAACCAAAAAATCTTGAGAGATGTCATATAAATGTTGCATTGGCAGTCACTACTGCATTTATACCTAAAAAAAAGCCCTTCAAGATTAGCACAGACATCATTCATATCATTAAATACATTGAAAATACATTTTATAATTGGTAAAAAAAGATCAAATATTGTATTTATTTAGTTATTCATCAGTTTTGACAGGGGAAATAGCTAAATAAATTACAAATCGACTGCCAATTACTAGGCTAAATGCCAGAGAAACAAAAATTCAAAGCAGATTACAAAACGATGATGCAGCTCAAATTTTTCCTCTCATGTTTTCGTTTTCATCTCCAATTTTGATTAGAATTAATTAGTACCTATGCTATCTTGCCTATCGGAAAGCATCATTACAGCATCAGATCAGTCCAGGATGTGCTCTGAAGCAGCCCAAACTAATTAAGGTTGTTGTGTGATTTTTGGCCTGGTGATCAAGAGACTGTTGCCTCATCCCATTGGTAATTATGATGTCCATATGGTCAATGCAAAGCTATCTAAGCATGGGAAATACTATCAGTGTGACGTGGTTGCCGTCAAGCCAAAAGTTTGTTCTTCCCCATTGTGGACGGTCTAATCGGAGGCTGAATTATTGATGGGGCCCTTTCTCTAGCCGAAGGCGCTGGGACTCAGGCATCTGTGGGACACCCCGTCTCAACCAGCAGGAAGTGAAATTTGAGGCTTTTTTTTCCACCGCCAGAATGAAAGCCCAGGTACCTTGGATGGTCTTCCATAGCCGTCTCTTAGATGAAAAGAATGAAGGCTGATCTGCCAAACAGTGGAGTCTATTTATTGCAGGTGTCCAATATGGAAGCACCACATGAGACTGTCTTACGGTTTATCTTCCCCATATGAAGAAGACGCTACTGCGTAGAGATTATCGAGAAAGCAACAGCACGAAATCAACTCGTTTCTGGGTTTTAACGCAGTAATTGTTTTTCCAACAGAGTTCTCCATCTGATCTTGAGATCTGTCTAAACTCTTACTCCACTGGAACTTAACCAAAATCCTTTATCGCAGATCAAATGATGAGTGATCACCCACAGGTTCTCCAATCTGGGTCTCAAGTCAGCACATTAGACCAAGTTGAATTCTGGCTCGTCTACAGTTCACTCTGCTGAAGAAAAAAACCCCTGCTATTTATCACAGCTGATAGACAACAGCAGCATGCGGGCTGAGTGAATCTGACAAATGAAATAGAGAAACTAACCGAGAAGAAAGAAGGTGCTTAGGTAAACTGTCTTTGCTGAAGTGCGCTCCTGACTGCGGCTCACTTGCCGTGTTTAAAGTTGACTTGTTTTCTTAGGTAAGGTAAAGAGCCGGCGGATGAGTGTGTCAGTAACTAAACGCGAAGCACTGAGGCCTTGAGTGTGGGGATTGCTGACGGCGGGTGCATATCAGATTGACTTTAAGTGACTGGTAAATGGATGAATGAATAAACTGGCACGGGATATTTGGAGAGGAACAATGATTATGGTCTAGAAAAACAGTGCACTTGGTATGGAGTTGTGTTAAATGACAATTCTATTGGACGTCATTTATTGCTATAATGATTTATTTTTTGAAGAAATATACTTAAGAACGATTATTCATTGATGCATGTTGTCAATAATAACCTGATCTCAAGTATTTTAAGGAAGGTCAATTTTGCATTAAAATAGATTGGCTGGGATTGCTACACTAAGCCCTAGCCATAATATTACCTGTACAAAATATTCCACCAAACAGAGAGTCGCAGTTAGCAAAGTGCAACAAATCTTCCCTTTGACAAATCCCATGAAGCACTGCAAATAACATAATCGAGTTCACTATGATTTCAAAATAATTCTATAAATATGTATGCTTTATATATAGCTGAAACAATTTGACGAACCCAACCTAGGTTAACAAATTATTGAAAATAATACAGGGCTCAACAATAAAGACTGCCCGATGGCCTGGGGCCAGTGTAAGAGATGCTCAGGACAGTAAGGATCGTTGCTGGCCAGTAACGATGAGCAAATTATTTTTTTCCATAACCTGGTAACAACCAGTACAGCAAAGTGATGGCAACATGTCGGCAACATCAAATTACGAGGCTTAAAGAAAATGTCTCTTTCTAAAGTCTTGTAAGCAGACATTTACATGAGTACACAATGACAAAAAGAATTAAGTTGTTTGATTAGATTGTTTTCAGTTTGGCAAGTCAGCCAACTTTTTAAAAAATAATTTAGAACCGTTATAAAATACCTGCACATTTTCCATACTGCTCTCTTTGTTTGCATAAAAGTTTGAATTTTGCTCATCATGCATTTAACATTGTTTAAATATTTAAATTTTAGATTCACAGACGTTATTTGTGATACATTTTTAAAAATATGTGGCTAAGAAATAGATATTAACTCTTTTTTTTTTTGGTGGGGCTAGTGGATATTTTGGCAGGGCAAGTAAAAATCTCAACCACTGGATTGATCAGGCCAGTAGAAAAAAATCATTGGACCCTGTAATAATAATAAAAAAAAAACAGTTGGGTGTGTGTCCATATTTGAAAATGTGAAATTTTTATTCTTTTTCAAATATTTCCCAGTGATGTTTAAGATGCAAGTAAATTTTAGCATTTCCTACAATACATTTTTCTTCTGGGAAAGCCTTATTTCTTCTGGTTTGGCTGGAATAAATGCAGTTTTTAATTTTAAAAATCAAGGTTTTTAAAATCAAGAGATTTGTTTTTCCATTGACTACAGAACAAACCACTGTTATTCAACAACAACTTGCCTAATTATCTTAATTTGCTTAGTTAAATAATAACCTAGTTAAGCCTTTAAATGATCTTGCAAAACAACTAGTAAAATATAATGTTCTGTCACCAGGGCAAAGACAAAAGAAATTAGCTATTAGAAATTAGTTATTAAAACTATTATGCTTATAAATGTGCTAAAAAAATCTTGTGAAAGAAACTTGTGAAATATTTTATTTATTTATTTATTATAATTTTTTTGTTATATTATGCAAGAGGTAGATAAATTGGGATCACATATAAAAAAAACCCAAAGAAGAACAACAACAATACAGTTAGGTACTGGCAGGTGTGTGTGTGTGTGCGTGTGTGTATGTGTGTGTGTGTGTGTGTGTGTGTGTGTGTGTGTGTGTGTGTGTGTGTGTGTGCGCATGTAAAAGCAACTGGGTGGACGGGTCAGAGTACATGCATAAGAGAACAAAAAAATATATATTAATATAAACAACATGCATAACAATAAATAAATGAAGCAAATAGAATAGATATAAATGAAACCTAGATAGAAAAAAAACAATGAGTGGTAAGGAGTGACAATAAGGATAGTAATGTAATGATAGTAATAATGACAGTAAAAAAGGACAATAACACAGACAAAAAAATAAAATAAAACAATAATAATAATAATAATAATAATAATAATAATAATAATAATAATAATAATAATAATAATTACAGAAATAACTAATGCTACTACTACAACAACTACTGCTGCTACTACTACAGCCACAACAGTGACAACTGCTGCAATGTCTACAACAACAACTATTGATACTACTACAACAACTATTACTGATACCGCTACAACAATGTCTACTATTACTGATACTACTACAACAAAGACTACTGCTACTACTGATACAACTACAACAACGTGTACTACTACAATGTCCACTACTACAACAATGACAACGACGACTTCAACAACGTCTACTACTACTGATACTACTTCAACAACTACAACTACTTCAACAACCACAACTACTACTTCTACTTTAACAACCACAACTGCTACTTGTGAAATATTTTAAAGGGTGACTTTAACGGTATATACTGATTTTGTAATAAACTTAATTATCAGAATGTATATTTTTTATATAATACACAATTAAGAATTTATAGAAAAAATATTCTATATACAACTAATTGTAAATAAACAAACAATTTAAAAAGAATATTTAAATATTAAACATAAAAATATATTTCCACTGTCCGATGTGTCATTTGCAGTGCTACATGGGTGTTGTAGTTCCGCCCCACTGTTCCAAAAAGCTGTTGAGTATACAGTATTGTACCTTTATCTTTTTGTCTGATTTTCAAATACTTCTTTGTTCAGATATTGCGATTCATTTGTTAGCTGATTGGCTTGGTTCGTGACTTAAGACACGACTTTGGAATTTATATGGGAAAAACAAATAGGGAACTTGAGGAACCAGCACTGCTGAAGAAAAGCTCTACAGACAAATACATTTAAAATAAATAGTATTTGGATAGTATATTGTATTGTACTGTACATACTGTTCTGCTTCAAAGCCCAAATATATTTTATTCCCATGTGCTAACAATGCACCATGCATCAGAGGATTACAGTCAAAACCGACTACTTCCCACCATTTAAAGTGGTGTAACGAGGCTCGATTTCTTTAAATTCACTACACAAAGCTGAGCAGCTCATTTCTCAGCCTAATGTAAATGGAAAAAAAGCTGAACTGAGAGGAAGATAAGGAGATGTGCAGCAGAATATAATTAATTAAATGAGACTAATTAGGAACATGAGAGCAGGTGCCAGGCTATGGGCTGACAGCACAGACAGCAAGACAACATGAGAGACAGAGAGAGAGAAAGAGAGAGAGAGGGAGAGAAAAATACTCCGGTTAAGGGGTGTAACATGACAGGAAGAGGGACAAAACAACTTTCTGCATTTTGTCATGTGAAACCCCACAGGAATAGGTATGACAGAAACCATAGACCCCAGCACCATAGGGGTCTTTCCTTTGTTTGAGACAGATTATTTTTTTGGCAATTGGAAGTTTGCATAAGCGCAAGATTTTCCCCCCTAATTATTCCAGCATATGCTCAGCACTGGTGGCGGCATAAATTTATCTCGCTCTTGCTCTCTCTCTCTCTCTCTCTCTCTTTTCAGCTGTAGCAGAGAATGGGTGAAGCATGTTTCCCCTCTGGAGAACTTAAGTGAGATTTCATATTTAAAAATCAAGATGACAAGACTTTCTGCTTTCCTTTCTCCCCACCTGTACTCATTGAGATGCAGCACGCTTTCAGCACACCTGAATAAGGAGATGATCACTGTATAACATTAAAGTATGATGCACCTGTTCTGTTCTGTTCTATTCTATTCTATTCTATTCTATTCTATTCTATTCTATTCTATTCTATTCTATTCTGTTCTGTTATTCTGTTCTATTTTGCTTTATAATATGTATTAGTATAATTATTACTAGTATAACTGAATATAACTTACCCTTATGTTATTTATTAGTGCACTTGAATATTAAAGTATGATGCATCTATTCTATCCTTTTCTATTCTTCAGGCTGTATAATATGATTATATATTATAATATTATTTCAATTATTATTACTAATACTGAATATAAAAATAAGTAATTAAATTGATAATTAATATTGGGGTGAATATAATATAATATAATATAATATAATATAATATAATATAATATAATATAATATAATATAATATAATATAATATAATATAATATAATATAATATAATATAATATAATATAATATAATATAATATAATATAATACATCAAGGAACATTATTATCATTATAAAATATGATGCATCTACTTATTGTATATTATTTTATTTTATTTATTAAAACCAATATTACTAGCATATTTTAACTGAATATTTTTCATCCTAATATAAATATTATAGACTTCAATTACTTTTATATTTCAATTGCTTTTAGACAAACATCATGTGGTATTTTTAATAATTTACTTAATTCATGTCAAAACTGCCAACTTTTACTCTTTTTTTTTTTTTAGAAAGGTCTACATATAATTGAAGTAGAACAAAAATATGCACACACACACACACACACACACACACACACACACACACACACACACACACACACACACACACACACACACACACACACACACGTTTTCATGTTTTATAACATGGACTTCCCATAGATTTAATGATTTTTTTACTGTACAGACAGTAAATCCTTTCTCTTTACCCCAACCCTACCACTAAACCCAACACTCATTCAAACATTATAGATCAGAGATGCCCAAACTAGGATATGTGGGCCAAAGTTGGCCCATGGTAACCTTTGATTTGGTCCACCATACCATCTAGGACAAGAGGGAGATTGATGTGGATGGTTTAGGGACTTGTTTACAATCCCTGGAAAAAAAGCTAACTGAAATTAAATGTTTCGATTTAAATGCTGTAGTTCAGTTTAAATGTATATAATGTCACCTGAAGGATAGAGGACAATGCAGAGACTTTGGTGAGTGAATCAAGGCAAAGGCAGATTCTGCTTGACTATTCAGCATTGAACTCCACTGTGTTATAAATGTGATTATGTTTTTATTGCAGTAAGTTATAATTAAACATTTACACTACATTAGTTAATACGATTCAATGCAATGTTTCCTATTTATTTTTAAAATATTATGAAATAAATTAGGAAATGACCCATGGCAACTTTAATGTAAAATAGTTTGGTATATTTATCTTCGGCCCAAGGCTTTCAATAATATTTGGTTTTTGTCTCTTCATACAAAAAAGTTTGGGCACCCCTGTTATAGATTTTTACATTTTAAAAATAATTAATTCTGCGTGATTTATAAGATTTTTTCCTCAGGGGAACAAAAGCATAACATTTAGTCCCCACAATGTGATAAATAACAGGATCACACACAAATATTATGTGCCATTACACAACTCTATTTTATCTAGATCTCTAATTACAGCCGCTATTTCCTCAGACACAACCACTAACATCACATTGTGCTATAGGTTAAAAACATAAGAAAAGAGAAGTGCTCTGAGCTGACGAATCCCTCTCTGAAAAGAACTCTAGAGAATGCAGGTTAAAAAGTCATTTCTGCTGGAAACCAAATCAGTTCATTAAACAGACTCATCCGTTCATGTTATCTGTTTACTACAGATGAGGTTCAGCACCTCCGACCACCCTCTCCAAATAAATGTCATATTCCTCATTTTGCCGTGAAGAAGATCAGCGAACTGCAGTTTTCATCCAG
This sequence comes from Danio aesculapii, assembly GCF_903798145.1. Classification (NCBI taxonomy): domain Eukaryota; kingdom Metazoa; phylum Chordata; class Actinopteri; order Cypriniformes; family Danionidae; genus Danio; species Danio aesculapii. The sequence continues at coordinate 23,489,711 of NC_079447.1, read as the reverse complement.
ACGCAATGCATTCTCGTGTCAGCCTTTGAAATGTGTAAGATATGGCATCATGGCAGAAACGGCAGAGAATATAACAGGGCCAAAGCCACCCAATTAACCCTGTGCTGCACTTCTCCGAGCCGAGAACATCTTCTCTCAGAGAGTGGGGAAGGAAAGGGACGGGGCATCAGCTGATTTTAGCACAATTTACTCCCCTAACAGGTTACAAATGTGGCATGTGATGAATATAATGAGGCTTGATGTCACTTAGCCTGTGGTCATGTGTGGAATAGCAAAATACTTGCTGAGACAGCGAGAGATGGAGAGAGAGATTTCAGAAGGAAAAGTGATTCCTCCGCTCTTCGTCTGTCTAGCATGTTCCTGTCAAATGCGAAATCGCATTACATGATTACATTACTGTTGTAGTCTCCATTTTTAAATGTCACATTTGAATGTCAGATTTTTTTCACTTTGGATTACAGTTTTGTATATTCAATTTAGCAAATAAGAAAGGTTGTATACATTTCCCTAACTGAAGAAAAAAGTTGGCACTACGCTTTACAAAAAGTTAGATTGTTCAGTACCTAGCAGTATTGTGGAAGCTACTTTGAAAGTGTAGTTTGATAAGCTATCAGCTTTTCCCTTCAGGAAAAGAGGTTAAGATACAAAGTACACATCTAAAAAAGTAGCTTGCTACACTAAGTTACTTCCTAAAAGTAGCTATAGTTACACTGAAGGTGCTTTTTCACATAGGCATATATTCCAAAACCATAAATTAAATACAAATTTTGGCAGTTAAAACAACTGCAATACAACTGTAAACATCAAAGCGTAATGTTTTAAACACTGAACAGTTATTAAACAGCTTCGCATTTTTGAGTATGATAGCATTGCAATAAACAAAGTATTTAGCCCAAGCATTTTCTCAAAAAGTGACATGGCTCCATTTTGCTAAGACATTTTATTAAAGTCCTCACACCACTCTCTTACTTCAGGTAATTACTAGCTGTCAGAATACTTAATGAACTGAATTTCAACCATTGTTACTGTAAAACATTATTTGCAAAATAACAGTTATACTTTAAATATTAATATAAATAACAGTTATACTTTAAATATTAATAAAAAAAAAGCGTAACATATAAATGTAAAAGCATGAGATTTGTGATTTACGAAGAGATGTAATATACGATTGGGTATACGCAGAAGGACAATTTTCAGTAACCCGGATCAATCGCTTCCAGTGAACTGTATGCCGTTACAAAATTGCCAGGCTTAAGGTCTGTTTTCTTTAAAAATCAATGACCGATATACATTATAAAGTGGGTCTCAGAATGTACAAGAAGCACTGCATTAAATTCCATTGTTCGGCGCCATGTCTTTAAAATATGGAAATTTATTTTGCCACAGTATTTTCACTGGAGTTTCTGTGCTCAACTGCTGCTCCTGATGGCACTTGTGTTTAAATGGCAACATTTTCATCTTGTTTTACGCTCAAACAACTAAATGAATGCTTAAGTCTACTTAACTGATTATATTGTAATTGCATTACAACGTTGATTCTGTAAAAGAAACCTTATGAAATAGAAATATAGTCAAATTAACATTTAACATTGACAGGAATCCTTAAGAATACCGAGCACACAGTATTCTTAAGGATTCCTCTCACCCTGCTCACAGACTGTTTTCTTTCCTGGCTTTCAGCAGGCACTTCAGGCTTCCCCGGACAAAAACCAGCAGACTAAGGAACAGCTTTTTCCCCAGAGCTGTCTCCCTTTTGAATTCTGCCTCCCACTGACTCATTTGCCCCCCTAATACACCCCCACACTCTGCTCATAACTTGCTCCTCATAATCACCGCACTAGTTAACATTTTCACACTTAACAATTGCACATATTCATTGCACTACATTGCACTGATTCATTCATTTGAACTGTACATACCCACTGTACATATACATTTGTAATTATGTTTATCCATCTGCACACTTCTGATTATTAAAAGCAACCTGTACATATATTCATCTCTTGTTAATCTTTGTTCATAGCTAATACAACCTGTATATAATGTTCATAGTACATCCATCTGTAAATATCACCACAGTTTTTCTATAACTGCACTGTATAATTTATACCTTTATCCTGCACTTGCTGCTATTGCACTCCTGCTTAGACCTAAATTGCATTTCGTTGCCTTGACATATATAATGACAATAAAGTTTAATCTAATCTAATCTAACCTGAAGTTTATCAATAGGGGGATCTGTGATAGCTGTGCATATACCTAATTGTAGTATGTAATCTTATAAGCTGATGCTGCTGTGCTGCTTCAGACAGATTTACTAAATGAAATGTAACTCTTGCCATGCTTCTCCTCTACCTACTAAAAGTTACTTTCAAGCTACTGAAAAAGTAGCTAAACTAGTATCTGAGCTACTTGTACATAGCTACACCCAAACACTGCTAAATAACTACAAATAACACAATTTAACACAGTAAATCTCTTTCCAGAACATTAGCATTCACTGTCTCCTAGTTGGTGAAATGAACTTCCCAAGCCAGAATCAGCTGAAAATGAATCTCTTTCATCACTATTATAAATCATGTTTCCATAATGAAGTTTTGCAGCAGTGTTAGAATACCTAATGAATTGAATTTAACTGTTGCTACTTCAAAAAAAACATTATTTATAAAAATAACAGTTATAATTAACATATTAATATAAAAAGAAATGTAACAAATGTAAAACCATGAGATTTGTGATTTACCAAGAGATAGCAGGAAAAGCTATATTCTATCATAAGTTGTTACTTTCAAGCTACTGAAAATGTAGCTAAGCTAGTATCTGAGCTACTTGTACATAGCTACTCCCCAACACTGCTAAATAACTACAAATAACACCATTTAACACATTAAATCACTTTCCAAAACATTAGCGTTCGCTGTTCCTAGTTGGTGAAATGATCTTCCCAGGCCACACAATCACTTGAAAACACATCTTTCATCACTCTTAAAAATAATGTTTCCTAAAGGGGTTTTGCAGCAGTGTCATAATACAAGCAGTTCCCCACAGAATTTTTTGAACAGTTTAAAACAGTGTGAAGAACATTGTAAAACCGTATTCCCCTATAACACCATTTTGTATATACATTTTGAATATAAATTTTCTTTAGATGTTAATGGTTCTTTAAGGAACAATAAACCATCAATAAATATAGCAAATTTCCCATGAAGTTTTGATTAAATTGTTCACTGATAGGTCATGTTAATAAAAGGGACCATGTGAAAATATATATATTGCTCTAAAAGATTTAAAAGTAAAAGAAAGAAACGTTAAAAATACTGAAAAGTTTGTAACAGGTTTGGAGTGAGCAAGAACTGAAGACATGAGGCTGAACACCAGAGTGCATTTAAAAACTTCTGTCAGTCATGAGCAGAACACCAAAGACCAATAGTTTTTTTTTAGATTGTGAAATAGCACAAGAGACCATTTGAAGAACTCGATGCTGGCATTCAGGATGCTGCCAAGAGGACAGCTCAATATTTCGTTTGTGCTCAGCTGTCGATGAGCCAAAAGTAAAGGCTGAGAGACAAAGGCCGAGCTTTTTTTTTTTTTTTTTTTAATTATCTCCGACCCAAGCCCACTGTGCATCATCATTAGAGAAACTAAATAGCACTGGTCACTTACTCAGGTAGTGGTAAACGGCACAATTAATGGGCTGAGAGAGAAAAACTGTATTCAATTTGAAAGCCTTCTCTCCTAATCCATCTCCTCTGATCATGGCCTGTGCTGAGCTACACGCTTTTACATTCAATTACAATAATCAGGTTAATTCTGAGTAAAAAGTCAACGTTTTAATCAAGGAGTGACAATCCATGGTTATCTAGTGCTGAGACAAAGGAGGTGATAGTAAATGAAGAGACTGAGTAATAGGTTCTGTTTAAATGTAAATTAAACCAATAAAAACCATAAGCTACAGAGAACATAATAGTTACAATTTCACATTTAAGAAATTGTAATAGTCCATTTTCACATTTTCTTTTTCAGGACTGCCTAAATACTAAATTGATATTTACCAATATTCTATAAGACAAATAATAATAATTAAAAGACTACAAATATAAACAATACATTGTGTAATTACTAATTACTAATATATAATATCAGTTTAACCAGAGCTTAATAAAATAATAAAAACAAATGCAAATCTATCATATTTTAAAATTATTGTGTGTTTTTGTAAAGAAAAGAAAATATATTTCATTCATGTTACATTAAAATGTTCAAAAGTGACAATTATAACATGACATTAATTACAGTACAAAAATAATCTGGCTAATGAATTAGCATAAAAATATCAAGCAGCAAAGTTGTTTTCATCATTGATAACTATAAATAAATATTTAATACATTTATTTCTGTGCTAGAGGCTGGAGTAATTCGGCTTCGTTTTAAATATATATTTAAATAACTGGACATTTTTAAAATAAAAATAACTAAATTGTTATTTTAAAGAGCACCTATGATGAAAATTGTCTTTTTGAAGCTGTTTGGTCAGAACTGTGTGTAGGTATAGTGTGTCCACAATCATATTGGGGTGATATAAACACAATAAGTGTCTTTTTTATTATTTCCTGACATTAAAATAGGATCCAAATCTGCTCCATTTTGAGGGTTAGGGTTAGGGTTAGGGTTAGGTCAATCAATTCCACCCACCGAATTGATTGACAACCTTGTATTAACATAGTAACATGCATAATCGAAACAAGACAGGACGTGTGCAAAGCAACTGGGATTAAAAGATCTGTTGAGCTTTCTGTGATCATCAACCATCATCAAATGTGATCAAGAATGAGTTTCACAAGTTTAAAACATTTTTAAAACAGTTCATGTTTGTAATGAAATAAAGCAATTTTACCATCTTTACTTCATCACTACAGCTGCATGTCAGTACAATAATAAAAGAAGATGCTTCAATCCCGATTTGTGGACATTAAATTAGTTTGTTTTTTGGACATTAACATAAAGGATATCCATACAGTGGTGAATATTAACATGTATCCTGTCACATTTGGCGCGCAAAAACATGTTAAACATGTGAGCTGTGTGTGTGTCCGTGTGCGAACTTTGTAAAAAGATTGTGTGTGACTCATCGTTGCAACTCCACAACAAATACATCAAATAATTATTGGGAAAGGTCTTACTGTAGTATTTCTCACAAACTTTACATGAGATCTGCGTCCTTCACGTATGACCTTCTGACAGGCAAGTGAGAACAGTGGGCGGGGAGAACTAGCATTAAAGGCAAAGGCAACAAAAACAGCTACATTGTGTTCAGAGCAGACAACTGCAATATTCTAATATTTAATAAATAATCTGATGGGTGTTTTGAGCTGAAACTCTACAGATACATTCTGGAGACACAAAAGACTTATCTTATATCTTGAAAAAGGGGTAAAATCGGTGCCCTTTAACTAGGGCTTAATAAAATAATAATAAAATTTTTTTTTTTAATAAAAATTATCTAAATTGTTATTTTAACGTAAACATTTTGACAGTATAATTTTTTTTACTGCATTTTCGTCAAATAAATACAGGGTTGGTCAGCAGAGTAAATTAAAACTCAAATATGTGAAAGGTTTATACTATATAAAGAAACAAAGTCAGTGTGTTATATTTTGTGTCAAAACTTTTGCAATACTGTAGTTTTAAAAGTTACCCTGCACACAACTACAGCCCTTCTTTGTTCCTATTTCCACAAATAAATAAATAAAAATCTAATAAATGTAAGAAAAGTTCACCCTGAGCTCAACATCACGAGAGAGTGTTATTGCAATGCATTCTAATTAAAACAAAACGGCAACTCCAAGTCCAACTGTAATAGAAATGCCAACTCCTACACTTGAATCAAAACTTTGTAAGGACTAATATTTGTTTTACCATGCGTACTGTCTTTTACTGGCCTGTGCATTTTTGTTTTCGACAGTAAATGACCCTGAAACCTGGTCTTGAATAACAAGAAAATTCAGAGCGGTTTGTTTAATCAGACTGGACAGAGGTTAGAACAGCTCAATATAAGAGATAACCACTCTTTGATTCAAACAGCCATGCAGAACCTAAAGGTAGCAGTGTCAGAAAATGTACTGTCAGGAATTTCGTATTTAGATTTGACCTTATTAGCACCACAGGAATAAATGGAGAAGCAAGGGACTGCGGAATAGCACACACTGGACTGTATCAATTGCTACTAAACAGCTTTTTACTCAAGACATGAAGTTTAATTCAATGTTTTGACTTAAAGGTGTGAAGTGTTTGTTAATGACATTTTATTGTCCACAGGGATGTTTGCAAATTATCAGCAAACCCTAAAACCTGCATCTGACTAGCATAGTTAACAATTAGCAAATAAATCATCAATACCTGCAACTTAATAGCTTTACTAGTTATATAGCAAAAAAATAATAATAATAATAATTCAACAAATCACGCCCTAATCCTACTTGTAACTGACTAGCAATTGTAGCTTAAAATGCTCGCACAGTATCTCTCACTGATACCTTCAACTGAATAGAATTACTAGAGTAGCAATGCTAACAATGCATTATCTCTCCATAACACCTCCAACTACTAGTTTAGCAATGTTGACAGTATTATCTCTTTATGATATCTACAGCTAACTAACATTACTAGCATAACAATGTTGACAAAATATTATTTCTTTATCTCTCCCTAATACATACAGCTAACTAGCATAGTAGTGTAGCAATGTTGACAAAGCATTATTTCTTTATCTCTCCCTAATACATACAGCTAACTAGCATAGTAGTGTAGCAATGTTGACAAAGTATTATTTCTTTATCTCTCCCTAATACATGCAGCTAACTAGCATTACTAGTGTAACAATTTTGACGAAATAGTATCTCTTCTTAATGTCTCTAATAACTAGAACATGACTAGTATTACTAGCATACCATTAGCCGCCCTGCTAAAAAAACAGCTTAAACTAGCTGGTTTTAGCTGGTTGACCAGGCTGGTTTTGGAGGGGTTTTGGCCATTTCCAGGTTGGTTTCCAGCTATTTCCAGCCTGGTCTTAGCTGGTTAGCCTGACCAGCTAAAACCAGCTTGACCAGCCTAACCAGGTTTAAATACACAGCTGAGAGATTACAAGGAGTTATATATACACATAATAACGAGCCATGGTCGATCCGGGGTCAAAACAACCTTTTTTCTGTAATTGGTGAAATATCAGAGATTGTAAGGGTCTGTGTGTGTTTATATATGTTGCATTTATTTATTTATTTTATATAATTACAGCCGTTACAGTAGGCTATTTCACACTGTCATTGATCCGCAGTTATAATCAACAATGTTCATAGAAAAGTTAGTAATAAACATTATACAGAAGTATTTATGTGAATAAAGCATCTGTTTTGTGAGAAGTGCTTCTCATATGATATGTAAATGACCTGTACTGCTTTACTGTAGACATTTTCTCTCGAGCGGAAATAATGTTGACTGAAACTTTCTGTTATACACCACGCCCACCAAAAGAGGATCATTGGTACCCTTTTGGCAGTGGGTACTTTTATCAGAAGCCTGATAAAGGTGACCCGTACCGACCCGTACCGTACTGTACAAGTCAGTAAAACGAGCCATTAGGGCGATATTACAGCTTCATATCACACTACTTCACATAAAAATTACATCATCAAAATGTGCTACCTACTTTTTAAATGGGAGGTAGGACAATCTGACAAGGTAGGACAAATCGACAGAACACTGGTTTATACTGAGTCACAGTTCTAACATTCATTTTCAAACTGTGTGCTAGTTATTTTAATTTCAAGATCTGAAATAAACTATCTGCGTGTGCTTTCAGTATGGCAATAAGTGTAACATAAAATTGTATTCAAACTCACACTGGTAACATTTAACCCAGAATAAAGCACATAATCAGCACTTACTGTTGGTCATTGTCACAGTAGTTTAGCTGTTAGTCAGCCACAGCGTTGCAGAAATAGAAACAGTTTCTAAAATACAGTAGAAAATTTGCATGTCACCACTAGAATGTCTAGGACAAAAACTCATTTGTAATAATGGCCTCTATTTTACGATCTAGGCGCAAAGTCTAAATTGCATGGCGCAAAAGCATTAAGGGCGTGTCCGAATCCACTTTTGCTATTTTAAGAATGGAAAAATACGCTTTGTGCCGAGGCGCATAGTCTAATAGGGTTGTGCTTATTCTCTTAATGAGTTATGGATGTGTTTTGAGAATAAAAACAATATCAGAGTCTCATCTCCCATTCCCTTTAAGAGTCTGTTGTGTCGCACCATGGCACATTTGCTATTTACATGGTGGAGTTAAGTAAAAAAAACTGTGTTGTACACTCCACTAATAACATCTATTCGCCTACATATTTAATTTAGTTTGTTAAATGCAAAGATTTGTTTCAAAACTATTTCTAAATTCAGTTTCTAATTTCCAGCAAATGAATAAATGAGCAATAATAACAAAGTGTGCTCAAAACAAATATAAATATGCATATAATAAATAATACTGCTAATAATAATAACATTATACAAAAGCAAGTTGTCGTGAATAAACTGAAAAAAAAATCCCCCCGAGATGAGGAAGTCATGGAGGTAGTGGTTTTTATATTTATGTAGGAAATAATCATTTTTGTAATATTTTATTTCTTTAGTTCTTTTTCATTTGTAAAAATATTTGCGTATTGCTGTACATCCTATGTGTTTTAGACAATGTGTAAGTGAGGCGCACAACTGACGTGCTCTGCACTGGACTTTAGACCTGCTTCAGCTGGGCTATTGCACAGTCTATTTTAGTTCCTCAAAATAGCAATGCTCCAACAATGAGCCTTAACACACCTCTTTGGAACACCCACGAGTCCACAAAGTGGCACAAATGAATTTGCCATTTAAACAATGTGGTGCAAAATTGAAAAATGAGGGTTGTGCTGGTCTGAAAATAGCAACACATCAGGGCAAACACATCTTGCTCCTTATTGTGCCAGGTGTATGATAGGGCCCTATATATTTCAGATTTTTTCACCTTTATTTAATAGGACAGTATAGAGGGAGACAGAAACAAATGGGAAGCATAGAAACTGGAAAGTATTGGCAAAGGACCTTGAGCCAGAAATCGAACTTGGGTTGTTTTGAGCAGATCGCACTTAAGCATGATGAAGAGTGAGCATGATCGCACTCTGTAGGCACACTTAACTACTAGACTAAAAACACATTCAACATGGAAAATTTTCTTTTATTGCATGCTGCAGCCTTGCGTTGTGTGTAGTTTGAACATGGTGTAACTGACTACACCAAAAAAAAAAAAGAGGAAAAACAAATTAACTTTTTTGCTAGTTGTTTAGTCATGTAAGAAAGTTAAAACGACACTGTGGGAGCTAATTGAACAAATGGACCTGTTTGTTTTGTCTGTTTTTTTTTTTTTTTTTTGGGGGGGGGGGGGGGGGGGGGGGGTTGTTTTTTTGAGCTAGTAATGTGTAGGAAATTAACAGATATATAAAAAAAAAGCTTCTAACAGCAATAGAACAGCAGCAATAAAACAAAAATCACTCCCTAACACCTGCAACCCAATAGCATAGCGAGTAGCAAATGAGGCTTCAGCTTTGATTCTAAACAATAAATTGTGCATAATTTGTGATCATTTTTTATCCCATTTAAAAAAAATAAATAAATAATTCCTGTGCCTGTCAAACCATTTTCAAGTGACTGTAACAGAGACATTAAAATCTTTTCAGAGTGGAAATCCATTTCCCATCAGACCCCAATGTAAAACATATTCACAGACATGACATGACAATCCTTTTCTTATAAAGAAGCAACATGTCTCTAATTAATATAGGCTTTTAATCATACCTCCATTTAAAGACTGTCAGCTTTCCTCCTCGTCATACAGTCAGTGTTAATTGTTCAAATATCGTTACCCATTTAATGCCCCTGGTTCCTCAGTTCATCCTCAGGAAACCAGTATTCTTTTTCTATTTTTTTTTTACCTTAGCCTTCTCACCACTATTACCAAACCAGGCTTTGACTAGTCAACTCCTTCTCAAGCCCAGCGTCCTCCACTAACACGCACCTCAGGGGCAGTCATCAGACGCCGCTGTTGATTTTCATTAATTCACAGACACTAAATTTGCCAGTTTGGGGCTCACCCCTCTCCACCCCACGTGCACCTGTGCTCCAGGGCAGGTAGAGAGCAAAGCGCACCCCATTGTCCCCTGGCAGCTGAATTAAATGAAAACTGCCTGATTGCTGGAAATCACAGGCCCGGGTGATAAAGCAATTAAGCTTCTCTAATTCTTTCGCCAGGAAAGGTTTGGCCCTGGCCTGGAAGGTAATTAACTATATGTAATGAAATCCTTTTATTAGCTCTTTTTTTATTTGATTTTTGTTTCTGACGCCACACGTTGCATTGGAGTGGAGGTCTGCGTGGCAGGGGTCTCTCCTGTCCTAAGTTGTCCAGCAGATGAAAACAGATCTTTAGTTAATAGGCTCTCCGAGGACAGATGAGGTCTATTAGGAGGTTAATTTGAAAATGAATGGGGGAATGAATGAGAGAGACTGCGGACAGGGAGTCATAAACAGTGTCCACTAAAATGTCATTAAATGACCAAATGCTGCTCTCTTTAGGGGTGAAAATTAAACAAATAGAAAAAGATAGACTGGTTTTAGTAAGACTTTTCAGATTGAAGGTTTTGTATAATTAATGTAACATAGATTATGTAAATATGAATGAAATAAAAATAAATACTTATGTTTAACCACTTGGAAACCCTTATACCTAAAGCAACTTAGACATAAGGAAAATAGAAGCAATTAAAATATGAATATACACATAGCACCCGCCCAATCTCACAAGTATTTTCCGTTTTGTCAGTTTAGAGGCTAATTCTTTCAGTCGCATAAAAATGTATGATTTTAAAAATGAGGCGTGGCACTCAGCCCTGCCCCTAAACCCACCGTCATTAAGAGATAAGCAAATCATACTAAATTGTACAAATAAGATCATACGAATTCATACGAATTAGCCATTAAATCAAAACATTACGCATTGCTGCGAGATTGTATTGTACAGTGCGTACTAGGGTTGCACGGTTTACCGGTACTATTTTAGTATCGTGATACTATGGCTCCAAAATACTGGCGTTGCCACTGTAGTTTGTAAACGGTAGAATTGTCATTACAGTCTATCTACAATACATAATGTTGCATGTGGAAAAGTCACTAAAATGGTCACACTTTTGTGCAACAATAGACCATTTTATTTTATTAGTCTATGGAGCCCTCTAAGGTGGCAAAACTGTGTAGAATTTGTACCTTTTACGGTAGCCTATTGTGCAATTTCTGACGATTCAGTTCGAATCTGAATCAATTAATTTCTGCTCCTGTCAATATGATTTTGTAGCTACAACAACCGTGACAATCTTTTAAAAAAGAGCAACTCACAAGGTGAAATTTTGAACTACTTTGTATTCTTACCTGATAAGACTGAAAAATAAAAAAACAATAGATACAGGAAACAATTAAAACTATTTTTGACCACTTCATAAAGCCTCATTTGGTGGGTAAAATGCTGTTTTTGTAACTAATTTCTTTGGTATAATTTGTATCCTTATTTTTATGTATTTTTTGTTGGTCAGTTATCTACATAATAAACAAAAAGAACAAATACATTTTAGGTGAAGTGATGTGCAAATACTTCTTTCAGTAATATGGGAATTATTAATTCAATTCAAGGCCTATTATAACATATAAAATATAGTATTTTTGTCAATTTTCCAGTTTGAGTTAAGGATTACAGTATCGCAATACTACTTAATATCATGATACTTCAGCTGGTATAGTATCGTAACATGAATTAACAGTATTGCGACAATCCTACTGTAGGTTATACTGCATATACATAGCATAAATAAAAATATTTTTAGTAAATATAGACAATATATTTTTGTGCATTTAAACAAAACCATTTTATTAAATAGTTATATTTACTAAAATAAGATTTTAGTCACCTAACATCATTAGTAATCGAAAGATAATACATTATAATTCAAATGAGGAATCACAAAAAATGACTAACTACAAAATTTCATATATTTTTTATGTTTCTCTTGATTTTCCTCTTTAATAAAATCTTATTTAATATTTCCTCCAACATGTTAATTTGGGTGTTCTAATTTTTGGACCATGAACTATTGACTACTGACTAACGCAATATACACAATAGATCCTTGTGTACTCATTTATGCTGGGCACAGCATATGCACATATACCTGTACTGTATACACACACACACACACAAATCAATCATTCATTAATTTTTTTTAGGCTTAGTACCTTTATTAATCAGGGGTCATCACTGATTTTGTAGTTTTTACACAGTGGATGCCCTGCAACCCATCTCTGGGAATCTTCCATATACACTCATTCACACACACACACTACAGACAATTTAGCTTACCCAATTCAACTATACCACATATTTTTAGACTTGTTGGGGAAACCGAAGCACCTGGGGGAAACCCACGCGAACAAAAGGAGAACATGCAAACTCCACACAGAAATGCCAACTGACCCAGCCACGGCTCAAACCAGCGACCTTCTTGCTGTGAGGCTATTGTGCTAACCACTGCGTCACCGTGCTGCCTCCTATACACAAACATATACAAAACAATTGAGAAACCAGTTGAAATAAAAAAAAATTGTTAAGTATAAATATTGTCATTTTGAGCAAGGAAATGCTTTCAATTGTTGTGATTGAAAATAAAGTTTATTCCACCAAATATTAATATTCTTATCTCTTCTGAAGTTAAAAGCATTAATATATTTGTATCTAAAAATAAATATAAAGATGTCTGATAACATGGAGCGTTTTTTATGCACAAAATAACCAACAAAAAAAATGTTTGTACTATATAGGGCTGCACAATATGTCGTTTGGCATTGATATTGCAATGTGCGCATCTGCAATAGTCACATACCAAGACATGCAATGTTGAGTCTGAATATTTGACCAGGAGCTACGGAACGTAGGTGGTTTGTAGAGTCACTACAGTTTATCATTTGCATTTGTTTTTTAAGGCGTGTGACAGCATTTCAAGAGAGTTTAAAACATTTAGGCACCAAAAATTATTATGGAGGTGAAAAAAAATTATTGTATTTAATTATTTATATGGATTTTATCCCATATAATTTTCTATTTTTTATAATTGTCTCATTTCTAGTCCAAAAATTTACATTTCAAAGCAAAACTGGATTATTTTTCTTACCCCATTATAAAATTTTTTACTTGATCTAAGAATTAAAGATATTTTGACTAGAAACGAGACAAAAAAAAGCGTATTTCTTTGCATTAGGATGTAACTGGAGCTGTTCAAACCATCTTGTGAAACTGTATTCATATCGCAATATTTATCACACACAAATAAAAAATATCCAAATTCCAATTTCGTGCAGCCCTAGTACTATAACAAGACCCATTTATAGTTGGTCTTTTTTTACACAAATAGAGAAGACTTTGTAAATTAACAATAAAGAAATAAAATAAAGACAGACAGACAGACAGACAGACATAGATAGATAGATAGATAGATAGATAGATAGATAGATAGATAGATAGATAGATAGATAGATAGATAGATAGATAGATAGATAGATAGATAGATAGATAGATAGATAGATAGATAGATAGATAGATAGATAGATAGATAGTCTTGGATTTAAATGCTCATACTGTATTTAATCCTGCAAACACTGAACAAAATGTGATATTTTACTTAACATAATCAGAGGCGGTTTTACAGTACTCTCTGAGGTTTAAGAATGGGGGCATGAAAACACTCCAGAAATAAAATGCAAAAAATGCAAATGGGAATGTCTGTATGGTAACACGGGATCTGAACTTCTCCATGGAGTCATTTTAAAAAACAGCAAAGCATTGTTCAAATGCATGGCACCACCCTCCCTCCCATTTCCATTTTTTCCCACTGCCCAGGAAAATATGATCCGAGTTCATTGGTGTGTGTATAATGAGGAGGTTACGGTGAGCTGAGAGAGGTCGTGTAATTCCCCGTACCGAGGGACAGGCTTTTTGGGGGAGTTGGCTGAGCACTCCTGCTCTGTGATGCATGCACTCATGTGTGCCAGCCACGACCCCTCCAAATCCAAGGTTCTTCTTAGGCATCGCCTGCATAAAACTCATACAGTCAGACTGTATCAATATCCGCTGTTATCCGCACCATTTTTACAACCGAAAACCAGAAATGAAACTAAAATGAATCATGTATGAACTGAAAAAAAAATCTATGAAAAAAACAACACAGTCAAGGACATTTCCCTTTTATTTTAAACTGCAGGATAATTTTGGTAAAGATTATATTTACAAATAATAATGATTATATAAATTATATTATATGTTATATTATTAAAATTATATTATATATTATAATATATTTGATTCAAAATTGAGATTTCACGTTAATATATGTTCTCCATCACATTACAGTATTGAACAGAATTTAATTTATAAAACATATTAAGTGCAATTACAGTAATGTTTCAAATAACTTGAACATTGAACATGAATAAATTAAATATTAAATTATGCACTATAAACTGGGGTGCCGGGAAAAAAAACATAAAAAAGGGCTATTAAATTACAGACATTTACCGTAAAAGAACAGACGGTAAATTACAGAAATGTAACACAAATTAAAACTTAAGGTGATTTAACATCTGTTATTTTACGTAAAATAATGTCTTTTTTTTACAGTGTGGGTGAGGAAAATTATTATCATTCAGCATAACATTTATTTAAAAATTATACATTTATACTGAAATTAAGAATCAGAAATCATTAAAATACACAGATGAATACTAAATGCTAAAATGATAATTGAAATCATCATGTTTTTCTTTTAATTAGGGTTGTTGCGATACCATTAATTCATGTTACAATATTATACCAGCTGAAGTACAGTATTGCAGGTACTATTGCAATACTGTAAATTATAACCCAAATTCATGAAGTAAAAAAATTGGTCAAAAATACAATATGTTATGTTATAATAGTCCTACTTGAATTAATGATTTCCTCATGATTGAAAAAAGTATTTGCACGTCACTTCACCTAAAATGTATTCATTATTTTTGTTTATTAGGTAGATAACTGACCAAGAAAAAATATATTAAAATAAAGATACAAATTATACCAAACAAAATTCATCACAAAGAGCATTTTTTCAACCAAATGAGGCTTTATGAAGTGGTCAAAAATTGTTTCAATATTTCCTGTTTCTATTGTAATTCAAATGTGACTTCATGAGTCGCTCTTTTTAAGAGTGTCTCGGCTGTTGTAGCTACTAAATCATATTGACAGGAGCAGAAATTAACTGATTCAGATTCTAACTGAAGCGTCAGTAAACGTGCAATAGGCTCCCATAAAAGGCGTGAATTCTATGCAGTTTGCACCTTAAGGGGCTCCACAGACTATTCAAATAAAAAAGTGTATTGTTGCACAAAAGTGTGACCATATTAGTGACTTTTCCACATGCAACATTATGTATTGTACCCTTTACAAACTACAGTGGCACCGCCAGTATTTTAGAGCCATAGTGATACTACCATAGTACTGGTAAACCGTGCAACCTTACTTTTTCTATGACATGATATGATTCTTGTTGTAATTACACCTGACAAAATATTTTGGTAGACTATCAATCAACATAGTTTTAGTGGTAAATCATGGTAGAAATTATGATTGTTACTATTTAGCTAGGAAAAAAATAAAACAAGACATTTTATTTTAGAAAAAGCTGTATTACACTTCTTTCACTTAATTTATTATAATTTTTTTGGGAACGATCATTCAAAATTTCACTGAATTTTACCAACAACAAAAAAAGATCTTGAACTTTGTTAATGAATAAACTTTCTTCAGAACAATATAGTCAATGATAAACAAAAGAAAACCCTACTGACAGCTTTCACTGTCTATAATACACAAATGAACCACATAAAAACAGATAAAAAGATATTTTAAACTTCATTAAGTGGGCTCAGTTCATGAGAGTCACCTCTCAGATGTGGGAATAGCCCATCCGAACTTGGGGTCACCGCCATTAGCATATCATTTGACAATATGGCGGGCTATTGTGGGAGAGCTTCCCAGAGGAGGCCTGCTCGTGCCTCCCAATGGACAAGAGCAAGCACATCATTCCAGGGTTAAGTATCCCCACTTAATTATGATAAAGACATACGGCAGCATGCTATTCAGTGTCCGCGGCCTGTGTCAATACCCCGTATGGTCAATGCTCTTTTTCCTTTGACCGCCTGACCTCTTAAGAAAGCTTCATCCATCATCAAACTCCTCACCCCCGATCATTGCAAATCATTACGCCCGGACACGGCTGGCCTCTGGTGGTTGCGGATGGCAATCGGAAGGGGGTTTGGGGGGGTGGGGGTTAATCTGCTGGGGGTGATCAATCATGCCTGTGGCACCCTTACATCAGGGTCTTGATGAAACCTTATTGGGCAAGAGAGAGTCAAGTTAGCCATTCAGCCCAACACATGCCAACACCATTACACCTCAACTGAAGTCACTGATCTCACATTAAAATCTCACATTTAATCACTGCAGTCTGCCAGTCTGTTTGAGACTCCATTGTGTATGTGAACCATTTCAGATCCAAAAAGGGACATCTTTGGATGTTATTCATCCCTAAATGTTAAGTATCCTCAGGGTTGCAGATACTGGTACACTGGTGTGTATGCATGAGTAAAATTAAAATTGCGAACCAAATACAGCACTAGAGAAGTACTATTGTCTGCATCACCAGTGCTGTCATTTCAGTCACTACAAGCACCGAAATATCCACATGCTGCATCTGTGGTAAGATAATTATTACAAACGTGTTAAAATGTGTATTCTTAGCTGTAAAATAAATGCATGCTGTTGTTAAATAAAGCTATTTAACACTAAAAGGTAGTTGTACATTACTAATCTGCAACTTTCAGAGACAGATGTAGGGCACAAAACATCTTTAGAGATACCACCTGAGAGAATTTTGCAATTTTTTTTCTTTAAAGTTTGCATCAGACACAAGGTTTCTTTTAAATTGGATAGTTCACCCCAAAATTGACAAATCTGTCATCCAGTATTCAGCTGTTGTTGTTCAAGTTTTTTCATCCCAGCAGGACTTTCTTTCTTCTACAGACGATACATTTTTCAAATGTGAAAAATGTTTTTAGTTTTTTAGGGGAAAGGTAACTGTACACTTTGAGTCAGGGTGTCCAATCTTGCTCCTGGGGGGCCGCTGTCCTGCTTAGCTTAGCTCATAGTCTAGTTAAACACATCTAAACCAGCTGGACCATGTCTTACTAGGCATGCTACAAACCTGTAGGGTATTGAGGTTGGAGTTGAACTCAACAGGTCAGTGGCCTTCAGGGACCAAGTTTGAACACCCTTGCTTTAGATAGTCTACATACTTTTAAGGTACTAATATGCACCATTAGGGATAAATTTGTGTAACGTATGAAAGGCAAAAGTGCAGGTAAGCTGTTTTTTATGGCCCATTTCCACTGAGTGGTACGGTACGCTAGGGTACGGTATGGTACGGTTCGGTTTGCTTTAATGGCCATTTCCACTGTCAAAAGATACTTAAAAGCGAACCGTACTGTACCACATTTTGGGTACCCTTTGCATAAGGTACCTAGCACAGCAAAAGGGTACCAAAAGGCGGAGATAGATGTGCAGCTGAACACTATTGGTTTACAGAGATATGACACCAGCTCATGTACAAGCAAGAAGAATAAAAAAAAAAAAAACGGCATGTTTTAAATACACAGCCGAGACATTACACCATAATAATATTTACATATAATAACGAGTTGGCATTACTATGTGGAGTTTGCATGTTCTCCCTGTGTTCGCGTGAGTTTCCTCTGGGTGCTCCGGTTTCCCCCACAAGTCCAAAAAAACATGTAGTACTGGTGAATTGGGTAGACTAAACTGTCCAAAGTGTATGTGTGTGAATGAGTGTGTATGGGTGTTTCCCAGTGATGGGTTGCAACTGGAAGGACATCCGCTGCATAAAACATATATAAGGGATAAGTTGGCGGTTCATTCCGCTGTGGCGACCCCAGATTATTAAAAGGACTAAGCCAAGAAGAAAATGAATGAATGTAAACGCAGACGTTACAGTAGGCTAAATCGTATCATTGATCTGCAGTTATAGTCAAATCATGTTTATAGAAAAGTTATGAACATTTATACACAAGTATTTGTGCATAAAGCATCTGTTTTGTGAGAATTGCTTCTCATATGATTTGTGAACGACCTGTACAGCTTTACTGTAAACATTTTCTTGAGTGAAAATGACGTTAACTGAAACTTTCTGTCATACACCACGCCCACCAAACCATTGGTACCCTTTTATCAGTGGAAACAAGCCTGATAAAGGTGACCCGTACCGACCCTTACGTTATCGTACTGTACCACTCAGTAGAAATGGGCCATAACAGTCCTGTATATGCCCTTGTGTAGACTTACAGTGTTCTTACCTTAAAAAGTATGGGAAATATAAAGTAGGTTTAGGGTTATATGAGTTCAAGTTTCTCAGTTCTGGGTTGCAGCTGAAAGGGCATCCGCTGTGTAAAACATATGCTGGATAAGTTGGTGGTTCATTCTGCTGTGGTGACCCTTGATAAATAAAGAGACTAAGCCAAAAGAAAATGAATGAAAGAATGAGTTCAAGTTAAGATTTAAAGTTAAGTTTACTAACGAGTTGTCACTTTATGTACACTGGAAGCTTCTGTAGTCCAATCAAATTCCTTGTGTTTTTGAAGCACACTTGGTAATAAAACTGATACTGATTCTGAGTTGTTACTCAGTTATTGAACCATAATAAGCATGTGGTGTGTATACACAGAAAAGCACTGTAAAATAAATTGATATCCATTATGCCTTTTTTGAGAGAATTTGTTGAGAGTCATCTACAAGGGTTAAGGTCAGGTTCAGTGGTAGGTTTAGGCATTGTTATTACCCAGTTTATGTCATGACTATGATAGATGCAAAATAAAGTGCTACTTAAAAGTAAATCGTGAAAATAATTAACTAAAAAAGGCATCCTTAACTTCCTTAAGAACCTGGTTTCTCTCAAGGTTTTTTTCCTGCACTTTCGCAAATTGGTAAAGTTTGTTTCTCACCGCTGTCACCACTGGTTTGGGACTTGTGGAGCTGTGCATCGATGGATTTGCTCTTCAGTGTTTGGACTGTCTGCAGTGACAATTAACCCACACTGAAATGAACTAAACTGAACTTCAACTCTGAAAACTGAACAGACAGTTTCAATTTACAATAATCTTCTATGTTATATCCACTTTGACACAATCTACATTGTAAAAGCACTATAGAAATAAAGATAAGTTGAATTAACTTTTAATATTGACAAAAACACTAAGACAATAACATTTTCTTTTGTGGTGCACTTACGACAACAATACATGAATATTATACAGGTCTAGAATGACATGAGGAAGTGCAAATTTGGGGTGAACTATCCCTTTAAAGAGACACTTTGTGTCTGCTCATTTATCAAAAATGCATATTGGAGCCAAATACGAAAGCAAGGACGACACCATCCTTCATCCTCTCTTCTGTCTGTGTAGGAACCCCTCCTCCTTGCGAGGAAGATGTGCTTCTGACCCCGCTTGCTTTGCAAAACTAGCGCAGTGCTCTAACCCGAGGGTATGTGTTGTCATGCAAGCGAGATAAGTTTATTCGGCATTTGTTCCATCAGGCGGTGTGGGCTCTGGACCCTGAGCACTAGCAGTGGGGAGCCCAGCTCAGCACCTGCAGTGCTAGCGAGGTGGCTATGGAGATGCTTTGGCCACAACCCAAATATCTGCCTCTACCTTCTGCGCCGAGCCCAGCCTAGGGAAAGCAGGAGGCAGCAATATTGTGGAACAAATGTCCTCTAATGTGAGCCTGCTGGTCGGAGGCTCCGGTGGGGCTCGCCGACGCACGGCCTGAATTTACCCTTCACGCAGGCCGGCCGGCAGCATGACGGAGGAGGTGGTAAAGGCAGGTTAACGCTGTGGGGACTTCCAGATGCTCCACGGCCCAGGCACTTTGGCCCAGCAACAAACAGGTGCTGACAGGAAGAGCCAGGCTCGGAGTTTAGGCATGCCAACGACTACTGGGGGTAACTGAGGACCGATAAAATGGCAGAATGATGTCCACTCGCTCTATTTACGTCTGCTGTGGGACAGGTTAGGAATGTACTTTTGAGACATCAGATCAAAGTAAGCCATCGGTTTAAAAAGTATCTAGTCAAGAAGCGACTGTAATTGAGAAAGAGGAGCGCTCTGGGACGAGAATGCTTCTCCTTTAGTTTAAAGCACTAAAGCAAGTCTTTGAAGTTCATCTTTACGACTCTCGGAAGAAAAAACACAATTACAAGCACAGCTGCATACGGAGCTGTTAATGTTCGCCCTGCAAGAGACGAGCCTCTCACTGGAGGAAATGTTTTTGTTTGTCTGCTTGTGTTGCTCTGTGATTTGAGAAGATTGCGAGATAAGGAGCGCCGGCTCTCGCAGGGCTTCTAACAAAGAGAGGGTGGATGTACTAATTTGGAGCTAAAAATGACAGCGGTGACAAAAATTAATCCGTATGTGCCTGTCCCCCCCATTAGCAAAGTAACAGTGTTTCTAGAAATAAACTGCCAGAATGAGTTAATATCTACACGTTTATTCATAGATCACAGTACAGAGCGCAGCGCAGACTGGATGTTCATTACGCCTAATGTGGGGAGCATCGACACTTAAGACTTTGTTTCTTTATGCAAATTAAATCAAATACAACTTGTAAGAAGAGGGGGATAGATGTTTACAGTAGGTCAAACCTAAGTAAATGTGTGCTTGTTTTTTTTAATGTAAACCACATTCTGTTACAAATTCCAGATCATATTAATATAATGGGATTATATTGATAATACAAATATTAATGTTGAATAATTCACACAAAACAGAGGTGTATAAATATTAATTATTTACAATAACAAAAATGATAACAACAACAAACACGGTTATTTTCATTGTTGTTATTTAGGATTTCCCTAGGAAAAAATATGCATGTTAGGGTTTTGAAATAAAATAAAATAAAATAAAATAAAATAAAATAAAATAAAATAAAATAAAATAAAATAAAATAAAATAAAATAAAATAAAATAAAATAAAAAAATAAAATAAAATTTAATTTAATAGAAATCTAGATATAGAAAATAAATGTGTACCTGTTATTTTAATGCCAACTTGCAAATTAAAAAAGTACTAATAAACTATATTCATGCTCACAAAATAAAAGTGTAATAATACACAAAACAATAAACATATTTACTATTATTTTCACTAGGAAAACTATGCATATATTTACAACTATCTTCATAAATTATTTTTACAGAACATCCGTAAACACTATTGCTATTTCTGCACCATAATGAAGGCCAATGCTGTGGGGAGGGTAGTGGTGAAAACTATTTGAAATAATTTTCCTGATCACTGGCCTCACTATCAATTGGAAAGCTTCCATCTGCAATACTGTGCTCTGTAAGAGAGAGCGCAATATAAACTGGGGGAAGGATGTCTCGAGTCAATGGAATTTACTTTTACTGTTCCAAAAATGACTTTCCATTTTGACGTGATCTCTTTAATTTGTGTGCAATTAAAAGTTGCAAACGCGTGGAAACAAAGCAAGCACAGTTGCAGCCAAATGCTAGAAGCTGAAACACTGCAAGCGCAATTTTGGGATTTTTGGCTTTTCAAAAAGTGCTTTTTTCAGTCATTTGAATATACATATACATATAAAAGTGTTTCTTATATCACACTTTTGTCAATTATTGTCTGTAGATTTCAATTACAATATTTGTGTAAAGGCTGTTCTCTTCAAATTTCACAATTTTTCATTTCAGCAACACTTACATCCACCAAATTCACAGTATATTTAATTTTTTTTGAGGGATTCGCTCAATTTGCCTGATTATATACAAAAAAAAAAAAAAACTTTAAAATTTGAGGCTGAATTTTGGGCTGATAAAGTGATAGAATTGTTTTAATTATGGAGTGATCCAAAACCTTTGATTCTCAAAATGAAACAAGACTTCATCCAACATTCACATTTGTATGCTAGATTTGTATGCAAATTAGTGCATTTTTAAATAAATTACATTTTAAAAAACATAATATAAAATATATAAATGTAAAAATACAGTATAATATATTTAAATATAATTAAATTAATAAAATAAATATATTTTAGAAGTAGGAAAAGATTGTGGAAATGCATTATAAAACAATTTACAATAACAGAAATGCAACTTAAGTACAACTGTGCAAATTATGTACAGCTTCACAAATTTAACTGTAATTTTTTTTTTTTTTTTTGTAAAGTAGCTGTCAAGAATGTTTAATTTGCCTTTTTTTCCCCAAAGAAAATAATTAGGCAAATACATTTTAAATATATATTAATATTTTAATATTAAATATTTATTAAAAACATATGTATACAGTGCTCAGCATAATTGAGTACACCCCATTTTGGAAATTAATATTTTTATCCATTTTTCAGTGAATATAGGCAATGTATTTTGGTGCATTTAA
This sequence comes from Danio aesculapii, assembly GCF_903798145.1. Taxonomy (NCBI): domain Eukaryota; kingdom Metazoa; phylum Chordata; class Actinopteri; order Cypriniformes; family Danionidae; genus Danio; species Danio aesculapii. Next base: position 23,467,036 of record NC_079447.1, on the reverse strand, counting down.
AGAAAACAGATTTATTTAACAGATATATTTATTAAAATAATATTTTAGTCACCAAAAATATTTAGAAATTGAAAGATAATACAATTACATTCAAGCTAAATATTTCAAAAAAAAAAAAAAAAAAAAAAACTACAAACTACAAAATTTCAACAAAATTTTTAGCTTCTCTTGAATTTTCCTCTTTTTAAATTTGTATTTAATATTTTTCTTGAATATATAAAATTGGGTGTACTAATTTTTGAACCGTTATCGTAAGTTATTTTGTTAGATAAGCTCCAAATTTGGCTTCAGTATTGACTAATCTACACTGTAAAAAAAAATCTGTTATTTTACTTTTTTTCCGGCAGTTGGAGTGCCGGAAAAAAGTAAAATAAAGGTCTTTAAATCACAGACATTTATCGTAAAATAATGCACGTTAAATTACAGAAATTTCCTTATATTTAAATTTCCGGAAAATTTCTGTAATTTAACGGATGTTATTTTACAGGTTAAAATAAGATTTGTTTTAAACAGTGTAATGTATATGCACAAATATAATATTGCATAGCTTCCTATTAAAAATGAGATTTTAAAAGATAGATTTGTGAGGGAGTGTAGCACTGTATATTCAAAAAATTGCCAAAATGCATTTGTATCAAAAATATTTCTCTCAAATCTCTTTTTTGTATAATTTGAAATATTTTTTAAATAAATTTGAAACAATATTTTTACTGCATAAGATGGATCAATGGTGGAAGTATGTTGCTAACTATTAGTTCCTCTCTTTTACCTTATTAACCTGCAGCATTAAGCAAAGAGACAGCGAGGGAGGCAGGGAAATCAGGCTGTCTGGAAGTTTGCTGCTCTGCAGATCTACGCTTGCTTGTCTGGGTGCTGGTGTCTCAAATGAGCAGTCTGGGGCACCGCACTGCAACAGAAGGAGCATAGAAACGGCCCCAGTCCCCAGCTGTCACGCAGGACTGGAGATGGGCGCTGCGAGCACCGAGACCACTTAACCTCGGCCGCACTTCAACTTAGGGGAGTCAAGATGCTGTTCAAATCTTCACAGAAGCCCCACTTAATATGGAGACAATAAGCCCCGTGTGTAGACAAAGGATGCTTTTGAAGCAGCCAATGAATAAATGAGCTATGCAAGAGCTCTCCGTGTACATTAAGTGCCTTATCAGAACATTGGATGTCACCTTTCAGAGCGACAGAGAGAAAGGGACCCGAGGCTGTGCTTGGTTAAACTCTCGAAAATGTGCACATCACATGTTCATTATGATTCATGAAATCACCAACATCCTTTTTATTTGTCCCGGCCAAGAATAACCTTCATTCAGACGTGCTGTAACCTATTCATTTGGACGGCAATGACAGTACAGCTCATTCAGCAGCTGAGCTCGCTAAGAAATAGCAGCACGTCTGCCGTGGGTATTCAATTACTGACCTGCATCCAATATGGGGAACTAGGTAACTGAGGTCAAAGCAGCCCATAATCGACAGCATGCATAATGTCAGCTGTAATAATCTTTGTTCCACTAAAAAAATGCAGATAGAGGGCAGAGGACGATAAAAAGTCGAATACCGCTGTTAGAGTTTTTTAAGACTCCCTTTCAGTGTAATTGAGTATTGCAGTGATTTCAACTATACACATTTTTTACCTTTTTATAAGTAATAATAATAGTAATAAACTGCAGTGCTGATCCTTATAAATACTGAGCAGATTAACAAACATTGATAAATATCACAAATAAGTAAAATAGGTACATTTATTGAATGCCTTAAGGGTAAAAACTTTCATTTTTGTAAATTAAAATAATCAAAAAACAAAACATAACATAAAACAAAGATATAAATCGTTTCATGTATACTGATATAGTATGGAGCAATTCCAGTGTTAAGGATGTGACATTTACAGTAAAAATCCAAAACATAAATTCACAGCGAAAGTATATGTTAAGATTGTTTTGAAATATCTGTTTATATTTTCCAAAACAACTAACCACAGAGTTTTGGGATCAGAAGAATGTCAATCTGTAAACTTTTTTTAGATTTTAAATGAGGAATGTGTTATGGTATAGATGTGACTAAAAAAGTCTGCGAGTTTACAGTATACAACATACTGTGTGTTAGAAATTCTGTGTATTAAACTGTACAACACAAAAGAAACAGTGTTAATCAAAAGAATAAGAGTTGCCTTACTATAGAACAAAAACGATTTATTTCATTTGACATTTTTGCACTTATGAAGAAAAATCTTTGTTATGGATGTGAACGATACGAAATTGCCACTTGTAAGTTTGGCAAATCAAATATAATTGTTCGAAGACATTAACAGACGCGTTACAGTACTGTAAAATACAAGCCTATTTGAAAAACCTAGAAAGGGTTTGGTGAAAACTTATGGCAAGGTTGACATTTGCATGGAATTGCTCTTCAACAAATTTATACTGTTTTATGTTTTCAGACAGGCATCTATTATAAGCCTTTAAAAATGTCATTAATATTAAAGAGACAAAGTCCCTATGGTTTCCACTACATTCATTCATCAAAGGCAGGGGCACCACCAAATTTCATTCCCACCATGGCTACATTACAGCTTTTCATTCAAAACCGTCAGTCTGTTTTTTTTTATATATATATAAAGCGGGTTATAATCGCACCAAAACGTATTGAAAGGCAAGTGAATTACAACAGAGCAAACTTTTCTGTAATCATAGTAGTGCTGTGCGTTATTTGTTTAACCCTTTTAACGTGACATGCTGAATCACTGAATGACTGGGCTGCGTTTTTTTTTTTTTTTTAAATATCTAAATTTTACTAATTCAAATTTGTTTTTTTTTTTTTATAATATTTTTTAGTGGGTTTTCACCTTTAATTTGGATAGGAGGGTGAATATTACAGACAGGAAAATATTGGGAGCAGAGAGAGGGGGAATGGTCGCACTAACTACTTCTATTTTTTTTTTATATATTTATTATCTGTTTTTTTGTCCCGTCTCTGTAATTCTGTTGCACTGTAGAAGCTCTGTCACGAAAACAAATTCCTCGTATGTGTGAACATACCTGGCAATAAAGCTCTTTCTGATTTCTGATTTCAAAGTACCTCGAGCCAGGAATCGAACTCAGGTCACCGTGAGCACCATGGTGCTATATGTCGGCACACTAAACAACTAGTCTATTGGCGCTGACAGCTAGGCTGCGTGATGCTTGAGGCCAGCAAACATGATGTAGCTTTCAGTTATGATGAACACAGTATCCATAGTTATACTTCTTCATAGATAACAGTATATGGTTCTGCATAATGACTTTATCTTGCTGAAGTTTTTGGCTGTTTCCACTTTACTTCAAAAAGCATCAATGCCATTCTGTAGGTCTATTGGAGACATTCACAAATAATCCTAGCAAATCTACTAAATGTTGAAGACATACTCATTACATAAATGCACTAAAAAGCACCTCAGCACCGTTTATTTGAGAGCGCACCAGAAAATCTGAGCAGTGTATATTTGACGGCACGCAAGAAGTTTTGTGCACGAACAGGAAATCGGCGCAAAATCAGAGATTTGCATTCTCGTGCAATCTCAACGTTCTCGAATACTGTTCTCACGACATTTGTCACTGAAAAACACCATAGGTCATTGGAAAATCTGTTTAAAAGGCCTGCCACCACAGCTGGAAAAAATCCTATGGGAAACACTGGTCTAATTAATAAAATATGCAGTACATATGCTTGTTTTATGACTACTGATCTGATTTACACTTGATGATGCATTCATGCTTTTTATATTTAACAGCTGCTATTACAAGAACAAAAACCTTGAAAAATGCCTAATAGGATATTTTGTATCACAAAAAAAGTGTATTTTTCTAAGTATTGTTTTAAAGCAGGAATCCTAAATCCATTCAAAAACCCTTTAAAACTGCATTATATGAAGATCAAAGAGCTAAACAGCCACAGCTCTTCCAGGCTTTACTTTATTTTAACCTTACAGCAGGATGACGGGTATTCCACACAGCTCATCTTACACACATTTGGCACAGTTCTTCAAAGCAAATCGAATCAAAAACTCAAGCATCTATCCGCGAATGAGCCACGTCTTCTTTATTCTCTCCATGTATCCAGCAACCAATTCCAGAGCCAGACCTTTTTGAATCGATTCCAAAAAACACACAAGCCATTTGTTTTCCAAATGCATGTTTGCATGATTAATGCAGCGTAAACAATGCCACCAACCCCAAATTCATAACATATGACTTTTTAGGGATCGCAAGGTTACGGGCACCAATTTGAATATGACACTATGATGCATACGTTTTTTGCGGCATATCATAAATAGCAATCGGTATTCATCATAATTTGCGGCTAAGCAAAACCGGCCCCCCTCCTGAGAAGGTCATCTCCATATTAATACGAGAGAACAATACTCAGATGAGTAACGATCCATTCCAAATGACAATGTTTGTTTCTAATGACCACTTCACCCAGGCCTGACTTGTGGAAACTTGCCATATTGCAGCACATCAGCAGGGTTAGTGAGGCAATCGGCTCACAATCTGATAAATGTGCAAAAATTGTGTGTGTGTTTCTTTTTAAATTGGTTGATTCGTTGAGACAATCCTCCCAATATGGACAGTATGCAAGCTGACTACACTCAAAAAAAGGACTTTTTCTTCTACTTATTTAAAATGAGTTAAAACAGAACAATTCTTAAGGTTTTTTTTGGGAACTTAATTGTTATATCTTTCTTTAGTTACCCGATAAAATTCAAGGGTCAGTTATTGGAAAACAAAAATTACCTCACCATTTACTTAGACTCAAGTTGTTATAAAGTTTTATGAATTTCTATTTTATTTTTGTTCAATGCCATTTATTAATATTTCAATTATTCAGAAAGATATTGTTAAAAAAGCAGCCACTGGCACAGCAAGAAGGTCGCTGGTTCAAGCCTCGGCTAGGTCAGTTGGCGTTTCTGTGTGGAGTTTGCATATTCTCCCTGCGTTTGCGTGGGTTTCCTCCGGGTGCTCCGGTTTCCCCCCGCAGGTCAAAGACATGTGGTACAGGTGAATTGGGTAGGCTAAATTGTCCATAGTGTATGTATGTGTGCGAATGAGTGTGTATGGGTTTATCAGTGATGGGTTGCGGCTGGAAGGGCATGTGCTGCGTAAAACATATGCTGGATAAGTTGGCGGTTCATTCCGCTGTGGCAACCCCAGATTAATGAAGGGACTAAGCCGAAAAGAAAATAAATGAATGAAGCAGCCACTGACATCCATAGTAGAAAAACAAAAAAAATAGGGTTGTTCTAATTCTGATATGACTGCTGTTGTACCTTTTTTGTATACTTTTGTAAAATGAAATGACGTATTTAAGAAAATTGCTTGTGGAGTTTCTGGATATTTAAGCTTTGAAAAGATTATTTTATTTTTATATTCCAAGACTTATTTGATGTTTTGTTTTGGTCGCCACAGCGGAATGAACCATCAACTTTTCCAGCATATGTTTTACACAGCAGATGCCCTTCCAGCTGCAACCCAGTACTGGGAAACATCCAAACACACTCATTCCCACACATACACTATGGCCAATTTAGTTTTTTCAATTAACCAATAGCGCATGTCTTTGGACTGTGGGGGAAAACTGGAGCACCTGGAGGAAACCCACGCCAACACGGGGAGAACATGCAAACTCCAGAAATGCCAACTGACTCAGCCGCAACTCGAACCAGCGACCTTCGTGCTGTGAGGTGATTGTGCTAACCACTGAGTCGCTGTACAGTTAGATTGTAAATCTAAAATGAGTTTTTTCAGTTTACAGTTTTAATTTTGCAGCTCATTTGAAGTTCTTTTTCAGTTTATAACAGTCAATAATATCACTGTTAAATGTATGTCAAATGTGTAAAGAAATACTCTGCTTCACAGAATGTATTTGTTCATGTTTCATTAAGGCATAAGTCTGAGGCACACCATAATAAAATTAGATCAATTCATATAATCCTAGCTGTATAAAAACACACCCAGATATCGCTATTGGCCGATACCTTGAGCTCAGTTATCAGAATCACTCAGGCAACGGAAGTAGAAGAAAAATACTATAGAAGTAAATGGCTGTTTTTTTCCCAGAATTATTCTGTATTTCTTACTTTGTATTTAACAAAAGAAAGAAACGCAACAAGTGAAGGGTGAAAAAATGATTTTTTTCAGCAGAATTTTCATATTTTGGTGAACATTCCCTTTAAAGTAGCACTGTCAAACAAAAATTGAGAGAATCACAAGAAAATCACAGATTCATTCATTGCTCTTCACTATACAGTAACTTTATTAAGAATCAGTGTCTATTTGATTCATACTATTAAACGTGTTTTATGTGATTTGATCACTTCCCAGCAGGCACAAAATATCATAAGATGCTTCGGTCATGATGTCAGGTGACCAAAATTCAATGTCTAGCCAGCGTATAAGGACAACGTTATTTTGACGTCCAGTAACGACACCAAATTACGTTGATATTTGGTTGATTTTAGGTTGTGTTAGAAAGTGACCAAAATCCAATGTCTGATAGATGTCATAGTGATAACGTCCACACAACGTCAAAGGTGTAACATGATAAAACATTAATATTTGATTGATTTTAGGTTGATTTTAGGTTGGACATTGACGTCGGCCTGACGTTGAGTTCTGATGTCAACCCAATTTTCATTTCCAAACAAAACGTACAACGTCAATATGACATCATGTTGACGTCCTGTGCCTGCAAGGTTGATTCAATTTCTTTATAGCAAACTATAGTTATTAACTTAATTAATAATCAGTGTCTACTTCATTAATACTGTTAAGAAAAAGTGTATAATAATGTAATTTGATCACTTGATTTACTATATATATAAATAGCCTAAAATTAAAAGTTTACTTGTATTGCATTGCTTTTTATTATATTACTGTTGTTTGCTGACAGAGAAACTGCTCTGAAAGAACAGATTAAGAGGTTGGAGGTCACTTTGGGGTTTTTATTAATTTACTCACAGGGGCCGTCTCACAAAGTTTTGCTTAGACATCTCTGATTTGAATCTGTCTGCTTATTCCTACTCATATTAGTTTTAATGCAGAATAAAATAAATCTGTGGTTCTAACCATATGTGGTGGATGTCTGTGGGTAAAGCCCACCCAGAGTGTACATTAGTATTCTGTTAGGTAGAGCTGAAGGCTCATGGTTCTATCAGATATTTAGCTGAAGGCTGAATACAGAGCGTCACTCCTCGACTCTCAGCCCCCAAAAGCCTCTTCAGCCGCGCTCCTATCTCTGGCCAGCTCAGTGATATATACCGCACACACCACGGATATTGAATTCCATGCACATCTGTACAGAAGAGCTGTTAAAAGGAACCCAGGCTGAGGCTTTTCCTCGATTCTCTCGCAAAGCATTTCCCTGACTGCCGCATGTATAGAAAGTCAGCTTAAAAAGCAGATATAGGGAGCTATCAAAATCTGTCTGGAGTGTAAAAAGGTTGTGTTTGAGGGAAGAAGGCTTTAAAATCAGTCATCATAAATACAGAGACTCTTTTGAAATGCCTTATGGAAAGTTTAAATACTAAATTCACACACAAAAAAACAGTAGTACTTATTTTATGAGCACTGATTTACAGTGTTATGGAAAAAGGCAAATATGAGGGCCAGAAACTAAGATTTCTATTAAGGGACAATATTTGATCCCTAAAACTGAACGGAATTTTAATCATAACCTTTTTATTAATTGAATCGCTGTCAACAAATACATCATTCAATCATATTTTAAACTCTTAACAATAACAAAATACTTGAAACAACAATCTTTGAATCAATTTGAATTTAGAGGACATTGTTTATTTTAGTGGAATTTTTGCTACACACTCCAGCTATTGTCCAATATCATGCAGCAAACTGAAACTCTTACTTTCAGTTATTTTAACTGCTTATTTTAACACACCCCCCCATATGTTAAATATGTGCGCCAATTTTGTGACCCATGTTGGCGGTTTTGCCCTAAACACCCATTCATTTCCAATAAAATGCACCTAAACTAACACTTTTTATACCTTTTTACATTTCACTTTAACCAGAAAAGCAATAATTTAGTTTAATTGTGCAGAGGCATCTTGAATTTGTAGGACATTCTGTTCCTTTTAGTGAAATTTTTGTAACATACTCCAGTTATTGTCCAATATAATGCAGCAAACTGAAACTCCTAACACCTTTTTTAGTTTTTTCTTTAATCATGGCATCCATAATAGTTCATTTTAAGTGCTTCTTTTAATTTACACCCCCCCCCCCCCATCTTAAATGTGCTCACCAATTTTGTGGCCCATGTTTGTATTTCCGCCCTAAACACCCATTAATTTCCAATAACATGCAGCCAAGCTGACACTTTTTATACCCTTTTTACATTTCACTTCAATCAGAAAAGCAATAATAGTTTAGTTTAATGCAGAGGCACATTGAATTTGAATTTGCAGGGCATTTTGTTCATTTTATTGGTATTTTCGCTACACACTCCAGCTATTGTCCAATATGCAGCATACTGAAACTCTTACACCAATTTTGTGGTCCATCTTGGTATTTTTGACCTAAACACCCATTAACTTCCAATAAAATGCAACCAAACTGACATTATTTATACCCATTTTAAGTTTCACTTTAATCACTGCTTATTCCAACCCCCAAATTCCAAACAATTTATATGGGCTGCATTTAAAAAAAACTAATTAAATATAATAATGTCCAATTAAATTTTTTTGTTTAAATTCAACCTATAAATTGTATGCAACCGCTTACCTTAAAATAATTTAATAAATCCAATGAATCATTTTTATTCAGTGCTTGTCTTGAAAATGTGGGGAATGTTTGTTGCCCATGTTGATATTTTTGTCCCAAACACGCATTAATTTCCAATAAAATGCAGCCAAACTGACACATAGGTTTTATTAACTGTGCGGGAGTATTTTTACCTCCTTATCTTCAATTTGTGAGGAATTTAAGTTCATACTGGTAGTTCAAATTGATCTATGAGGAAGAAGGTTACTTTTAGACCCTTAGTGAGTGTATTACATTTGTATAAACCTCCTGCCTGGGGGCTTCCAAACCACAAGCAAACACAGTACCATGCAGCGAATGCAAAGCAAAATCTGCAGACTATACACACAGAACACATTTACATATTACAGAAACTAGTGAGGTCTTCCCCGGCTCTGTTGTTTCCGAATGTGTGTGTGTGCATGTGTCATCTTCACAGTGACACACATTGGCGGTGACAGAGGTCAGACGGGCAGGCCTGTTGTTTTGAAAGGGAAAATGCGGCATTGTCCTGCTGGAGTCTCCTCTGGCTGGGAGGCTTGCTCTAATCAGGACTCTCCTCTTTTACAGACGAGTGAGAGGCGGCCTGTGGTCTCCAAAGGGACCTGCCTTCACCCATCCTTTGGGACCCTTCAATGGGCTTTAGAGGCCAAATGAGGTGTAAGTCTATTAAAAGGGGGTTTGTCTGCAGATTTTAAGCCCATTGAGGGTGTTTGCCATGTCAGTCAGGTGCAGTTAATTCAAAATCCATCGACTTTACCTTCAGAGAAGGACCAAGTGAAAACAATGCACAGATCGAATGAATCAGATCAACTGAATAAGATCAATTAGGTTTCTTGTTGATGATCATAAATGTATAGCCTTGTACATTGTACAAAAAAAAACCTAGGTCCCACACAATGATTTGTGTTGGGACACATTAAGGAATTAAATTAACAGTTTCTACAAATTTAAGTGGATTAAACATAAAACAGTTAAGTTGTCCAATAACTGTGTTGTTTCAGGTCATTACAATTAAGTAGTTTGAACAAACTGCAAGCATTTTTTTTTTTGAGTGTATTTAAATGAGTATAATTAAACAAAATCCAAATGAATGAGCGATTGTAGAATCTGGCCCATATGCCCTACAAACAGCTGAAGAAATGATAGATTAAAGAGGGCCTGTTTATTCATATGGAGTACCGAGATGAAGAATGGTCTCCAGCAAGCAGTGCATTTTGGAGGACGATGTCGTCACACTATTCATTATATAGGAGTGCCTGTGGGTCATCATGCTTTATCTAAATCAGGTTCTAGCCCATTTTCCCCCAATACCGGCAGGCAAGAGCCATGTGTTCTCTGATTAACCTACTTCAGGTGGAGTCTTCAAGACCTGCCCTTCCAATGAGATCTCCTTGAGAATATAGAGCTAGTGATCATTCTGGGTCATGTGATAGAACGGCAATGGTGGTAGGAATACACAAATCAGGCATCTGAGTAAAACTAAAGACCCTCTAATAAAATATGACTCCAGTAAAATCATTAAGCACTTTCTTTTCAGTATTACTTGAGTAGAAAGTACTTGATTTATAATATATTTCAGTACTGAAAGTACTTACTGATGGATGTTTATGTATTTTGCAAGAAAACTGTTCATTATGTGTATACTTACAACAACAATGATAGAAGAAAAGTGGTAATTTAATATCAAAATCTATTTAGCAAGACAATTGTTAATTTTATCAAAATTTGTCATACATGTTGAGCTTTAATGATAAGTAGGGCTGCACGATATATTGTTTCAGCACTGATATCGCAATGTGCACATCCACAATAGTCACATCGCATAAGCAATGTTGAGTCTGAATTATATTTGATCAGAAGCAGCAGAACTGTATTTAATTACTGAATTTATATGGAATTTATGCAAAAGACAAGAATTTTTGTCTTGTTTCTTGCCCAAATATCTACATTTCAAACCAAAAATTGAGATTATTTTACTTACCCCACTGACAGATAGTTGTGTTTGTTTAAGGAAAAACTTGAAAGGAAAAGTTGAAAACAAAAACAATATTTTTACTTGTTCTTAGATTTTTTTAATTTATTCGGACTAGAAACGAGACAAAGCAAAGTAAGAAAAGCAATTTCTGTACCTAAATACCGTAAGACTCCGTAGAAAACCATCAAATAGTGCTATTTAAAGTATATAATAAAACGGTGACCCATATTGCAAAATTTATCGCAGAAAACATATCGCAATATTAGATTTTTTCCAATATTGTACAGCCCTGATGATAAGTATATAAAGCAAAAACAACAAAATTTACTATACAGCCTAGTTTAGAACACAGCTGAATACAAACCAACTGTGTGTAAATGTGTGCTGACAAATATAAACGTATAAAACTAAAAAGGACAAAAAAAGTGTCAACATTTTAGGAAACATTATCAAACATTTAGGAAACAAATACAGACATATCTACATTCAAGCATTTCATTTTTTTAAAGAGCATATTTATTTTACAAACTGACAGTCATAATAATAATGATTTGTATCTACGCTAATAAACTGTGAGGACATATTAAGAAAGAAAAAAAATTGGAGACTCGTTCTGACTGAATTATTTGTATCAGTGAGTCATTAACTGGAGGCTTGGTCTGACCAAATCATTTGAATCAGTGAATCATTAACTTGCTCTGAGCAGATCTTTAGAATCACTGAGTCGTTACCTGCAGACTCCCTCTGATCAAACCATACACCTTTGTTGACTCCTGAAAAGATGCAATTCATTAAAGAAGATTCAGTTTAACATAATTAGAACGTCTTTGTGTGGGTGAAAATTTCTCCAATTTAAAATAACATTCAATTCAGCTGCATTGATGAAATAGAGTGGAAAGTAAATATTTTGATTTGGAATGGAGTGAAATTTTAAGTAGTAAACTAAAAATAGGTTTAAAAAAATTACAGATACCTAAAATGAACAGCGAGGAAAATAAGTAATAAACAACACCATTTTTCTCAGAAAACATACTTTTATAGCTGCTGACTTGAAATTTTCACTGGATGTTGATAGCAACCAATAAAATCCATATATGCAAAGAAAACTAAACTAATTCGATTACAAATGAAGTTATGTGTAATAAAATAAAGTGACACAGGGAAAAAGTATTGAACACATGAAGAAAGGGAGCTGTAGAAAGGCAGCGAAAGCCCAGACTGCAGCTGAAATCTCTCAGAAGTTATTCAGCAACACTCTGCTTTTCATCATTGTAAATTCATATTATCTGCTTCATTCCAACATCTACATTAGCAGGATGATGAAGATTAAACCAGAGCGGACATTTCAGCAAGACAATGATCCCAAACACAGCCAAGGAAACTCTTAAATACATTAAGAGAAAGAAAATAAAGCTGTAGAATGGCCCAGACAATCACCTGACTTGAATCCAATAGAAAATACAAAATAAAGATCAGATTTGATAGACGAGACCCACAAAACCATTAAGAGTTTTACACTCTGTTGATATCTGTGAGGAAAAAAAAACACCTGATCAATGCACTTCATTATATTATTTCATTCTCCATAGGAGAGTCATCTTAAGGCTGCCATCGGTAAAAAGCCTTTTACATAAAGTATTAAATTTATTTCAGTAGTTCAGTACTTTCTCCTTGTGTCATTGTTATTACACGTTAAACTCATTTTTCAGATTTTTTTTTTTTTTTTTTTTTTTTATGTTTGTATTGTTGGGGGTTTTAACCAAAATCTGGTTCAATTCCATGTTAACAGCTCCTTCAGAAATATTATTCCCAGGAAAAAACATGACATGTTCAATAATTATTTTCCCTGCTGTATTTTAGTGCACAAGTGCAGTAAAAACACTTAGTTACTGTCCACCATTGTATAACGGCAAAACAATCTGACACCTCAGTTCATTAAATTCCAAAGACGTGCAGAAAAGCTTGTGTTTTGATATGCGGTGACTTCAGACAGATGCATTTCACCAAATGTAAGCCGAATCTAAAGATCTCTATGGCAAACAAGCTGGCTTAGTGGGATTAAATTTCCATTTTCCTTTAATTAAGAGTCCACACAGTATGTTGATAGTTGATGTCAGTGTTCTCATGGTTAATGCCTTACACTGGGACAGATGTTCTAGCCTTGCAGCGATGATAAACAACACAGCCACGCCACTGTTTTTGTCATGAGGCATTGAAATGCACCATAAAGCGTTGACGTGCCCCCATCCAAAGTAGACTTAAAAAACGGGTTACGTGACAAGAGGCAGCAATCTAATTCAGCCCGGGATGGACTGTCAGGGCTAATTACACGTGATTGTGAAAGTGTGCCTCAGAGCCGAAAAATTTAATTTGCTATTGATTTGCTACTTAAATGCCTCACGTCCATTCTTATCATTATTACATGGAAGCCACAATGCCAATATGCAGAGACCCAGCACATCAAAGTACAAGTCCAGGCTCAAGGTGCTTTCTTTAGGAAGAGGGGTGGGAAAGCATGAAACATTAGATTAATTCCTTTGTATAAACGTGGCCCTGGAATGCAAGACCTCTGTCTGCCAGTCATTCGTGTGTGGGACAAGAAAACAAGCTGATTAATATTCATGTAAATTAATTTGACTACATACGCTCATGTTTCTGAGGGACCCCTACAAACACGCCGTGTCCCTTTGAACACAGCATGTGTACAAAGAAGAACAATGTGCTGATTTTCAGATAAATGAGAGGGAAAGATTATAAGGACAAGAAATAATCAGAAAATTAAGCACTTTTTATGGTTGATATGAACAAAAAATGAAACCAAAACATTTTATTATTAAAGATAATATTTCACAGTCGTACAGTTTTTACTTTTTATTAAATAAATGCAGGCTTGGCAAGTAAGAAGCAAACGATCAGATTTTGATTGAAGATTACTTAACAAACTTTTTTCAGTAGATTAAAGGTGCTGTAAGTTTTTTACTCTTCTAAAGCTTAAAGATACCATAATGTGTTTGCAGATATTAAAAAAACATGCTAAGTAAACATTTTTGTTTATCTGAAAAACAATGCTGAAGTCAGATATTGTGCTTTGAAAATGGACGTTCCGTGCCAGAACGCTGTCTTTGTTTTGCTTCTTTTAATCCGCCCACTGCCACTTTAGCCAATTGTATTTCAGCACCCCAGGTTGCCTTGATGGAAAACAGCTTATTTCATTCATTCATTCAGCAAGGCTCTCAAAGCATGTGCTCGTCAACGGAATGAGACCTCCAGTGGACAGTAGCAGTTTCCAAAATGAGACGCAGATTCAGAGTTCCACATTAGGTTGTCAATTAGCAAATAATATAAATATTAGGATTGTAAACATTAGGTGAGCAGGTTACATTGTAACCCCATGTCCTAACATCACGTGACATGACATGACGAGATATGTAGTGATAAGCAATTGGGCTGTTTGCACCAGCCCAAACACGACAAAAATTTAAATGCAGCCATTCAGAAGCACAGAATATGTACTCACTCGCGAAATGGTAAAGTTTATACTCTTATTAATACATATTAAACTTCTTTAACATTATTAAATGTAGATGCTGAATCATTGATATGTGTTGGTTTTGAGTCAGTTCTAAAGTTCAATTTCAAATGGTTTATTTTATTTTCAAGATCTGAGGTAAACTGTCTGCTACTGCTGCTTTCAGTTTTATGGCAATACATGTCATCTAAAATGGCATTCAAACTCACATTGTTAGTATTTAACACTGAATAAAGGACATGAGGTGTACCTAAGGTGATCATTGTCAGTTTTCTGTTGTTCAGCTACAAGAAATAGAAGCTGTTTCTAATATATCATATATTCGAAACGTTGGTTAGAACAAAAACTCCTTTTTATATGAGTATTCCTTCTATCATGTGCCGTTGCTTTTATTTAGAACACTATTTAAATTAGCCTTTAGGCTCGATTGTCAGACTCAATCTGGCAACCTGCACTTGCATTTGTTTTTATCCAGGAATGCAACATCTAATTCAACCACTGGGTTTCAAACTTACATACTGCACCTTTAACTTGAACAGATTAATTGATAAAGAATAACAATGTGAGCTGGCAAAGCAAACATTAAAAATTTGGACTTTACATGGACTATAAAACGATCCATGATCACGCGATCCATAAATACGACTGAAACATTGTATTAAACATTGATCTGTTTCTGGACCAAGAATGTATTTCCTAAAATGTTAGCCAACTGTGGTTCCAAGTTTTCTTACCAACATTAGCTATGTTTTCATCCAAAAATGCGAATGAACTTTGTGCAAAACTGGATAATTGCATAAAAATCTGAGTCAAAGCGAACAAAATCGTCACTTTCTGATTATCTGGCGCTAAATATCAACAGTAAAAACAGAATTTGCTGCGATAAGAGAAGCTGCATGACTCTTTTCTTCATTTAATAAATGACTTGCGCTTAGAAGACAATTCTGACACCCAGTGACCATGTGGTGGCATTTAAAGACGAGAGACGCGGAACACAGATGCTCTTGATGCTGGAGGTAATTAATAATATAATAACACCAATACTGAAATGGTTAGGCATTTCAGAATGACCAAAACAACATTTTAGATGTTGTACAATGTGCTCAGCCTACTGGTATGTCCATTCGCACACATTTTTATCATTACATGATCTCTTATAACAAAATCACATGACCTTTTTTAATGCGCATACAGGAATTTGTTTGGTAAAAGTGTTTCCATCAAAGTTTATGCGTATCTTTTCTTATCGAATAAAAATTTTATTCTACTCATTTATGCACATATGTTTTATATATGGATTTTCAAAATTTATGCTCATCTTGGCGTTTCCATCAACCGTTTTTTTTTTTTCGCATAACCAAAATGCGCATAAAAATAGGTGAATGGAAACGTAGCTTATTGTTTAGCAGTTTAATGTCTACCAGATCCATTCTTCAAACAAACATTTACTCTTCCATCTGCATGACATCACTACACTATAAAAAATGCTGGGTTATTTCAATCCAAATTGGATTAAATATGGACAATCCCAAATGTTGGGTTAAAATTATTCCTATAAATTAGAAAACCCAGCATTACTTAGGGTGCAAAGACATTTCTAACCAACATGGTAAATACACCTCATTTCAGAAAACGGCTGTAATTAGCTTGTTAGTTTCTTCAACAATGCATATGATAGCATATGATAGCAAGCAAACCAACCCTGCTCAACACAGCAGCACTGGCTGAACCAGTTATGTGACTCTGGGGTCAAGGAAAGAAAACCCATATAAAACATCACCTATATAATTGCAGGTAACTATATTTATATATAATAACTTTAACTGTTAAAAACCAATTATTACTAGATAATTAGTTAAAGTTATTAGTAACTAATAAAGTTATGGCAACTAAAAACCTTTTTTTATTTTGACTGCAATGCAATAGTGTGCCCCTTTCATAAAGCTGCTTTAAAACAATAATTATTGTGAAAAATCACTACACAAATAAACTCGAACTTAATTGAACTGAACAGAATAAAAATCTTACTTATTTTTTCCATCCATATTCTGTTTGATAAAGCTTTGTGAACTGTTACAGCTAGTATCAATAAGACATTTCATCAACACCTCCTTGCTGAGGTTAAACTTCTAAACTACATCGAATGCTAACTATTGTCAACCATGATTTGTTGGACAAGCAATATAGTGCTAGCTGGTGAATATTTAGACGAGATGAGTAGTGTTTATTGAGCAGCACCGGAGGGGACACAAGCTGAGGATGTGTTTTAGAGAGAAGATGAGGCAGTGGGTGATGCTTGGGTGGCTGTGAATTAGAATTAGTGGCATACATTGACTGGTATAAGAGTGCTGGAATGATGCTCTACCTGTTACTGAGCTTTAAAGATTTCCCTTCAGTAAGTCTACTCATCACTGCAGAAAACATTCCTTAAAGAGCCAGTGCATTGTATAACTATTGCATAACAAAACTAAAAGATTTGAGTTTCATAAATTTAGTTTTAACTAACTCTTGTTACAAACCTTTAAGACTTGCTGTAAAACGGAAATTCATTAAACCTGTAAAACATTATTTGTGAGAAAATTAATAATAAACATTTTCACTAATAAAACTTCCACTGTATGAAATTAAAATTGTAATTTAAAGTGTTAAATAACTTTTGTAGTAAAGTACAATTTTGTGTATATAGTTGTTTGTTTAGCCTTTAGTTTAGTTAAACTACTAAATTAAAATTTTAAAGGGCATGTATGATTAAAATCATCTTTTGGAAGCTGTTTGGACAGGACTGTGTGTAGGTTTAGTGTGTCCACAGTCATACTGGAGTGATATTAAGAGAATAAGTATCTTTTTTTAAATTTCCGGTCATTAAAATAGGATTCAAATCTCTTTCATTTTCAGGCTCACCACAACGTGACGTAGGAGTGCGGTTTCTTACTGTAGTATTTCGTACAAACGTTATGTGAGATTTGCTTCATGTCTGTCACTGTGCTGTTTATCTGACGTAACCTGACATTGAGATTGAGGCACACTCTAACAGCACGTGGGAACGGTGGGTGGGGAAAACTAGCATTGAAGGCACAGGAAACAAAAACAGCTACATTGTGTTCAGAGCAGAACATTCCAATATTCTGAAAGGTATAGGTGCCCTTTAAAGTTAAACTAGACTAGTCATCATTTGAATTGGAACTTTCATCACATCATAGAGCCAAAATGTGTATTGAACAATACCTGTTCTTGTCTTAGGACAATGTTGACTAACTGGTTTGATCCACTACAAATGCTGACTAGTGCAAATGAAACAGATTTTTTTTCTACCTGGCATGAAAGAAGTGTAAGTTATAATACAGGCATGTGCTGAATTTTTGGCTGTCAGACTTCAGGCAAAAGAGAAAAATGGAACTAAAGAGAACTAAGAAAAAAAAACTAAGAAAGGCTTTGCTGTGCTGAACAATCCCAACTGGATTCACTGTACCTCCAGCCACAGCCACTGCATGGTCTGAAGCAGCTTTCACACTGCATAAGGAAAGCACTGCGCTATGAAACCCATTCATTTCAATGGCTTGTTCTATGCTAGGGTGGTTTGTTGTAGAGCACTGTTGAATAGCTTGCATGTGCAGCATGATCAAAAATTTAATATAGCTCAATATTACCTTTTTTGTATATTCTGTTCCTCTACCTGCATACTTATCTAGCCATTTACTGCACATATTGCATTGTAATAGTGCTGGTAAAATGACCACTTAATTTGCTCACTGTCAATAAAATGTGGTTATTTTATTGCCAGTTTTTTTTACCAGTATCATTTGAGTTAAATTTTAAAAGGTCTTACAAAATAATAAATAATTATAACAAAGCATTTTCAGTTCCCGTTTTTTAGGATTTTCATTTCGGGACATCCCTATTATTATATAAGATATACTTTTATTTAGTCTTGATCTGTAAGCCAAGAGTGATTAATAACAACTTCTTTGATTAATGAATTGACATATGACTTCCACTGAAATGACAGCCCTGGCAAAATCTTTAGAAGGTGCAGAAACCATTAATGATCAATTGCCAAATGAGCGCATTAACTACTCTGCATACACACTGAGCATGATTGAATCTGTTCTGATTTCTCCACCAAATGCTGAATTCTTTTGTTTGCACGCATGTCTGTCTTTGCCCCTGGAGACTGTGGCTGCGAGTGTAAAACCACTTCAGTCTGTGTAGTTGGACTGAGGTCACCAGACCAACATTGACCTTTGCAGTCCTATTTCAGTGATGGGCATTTGTCACTCTGTGGAGGCCGATGTGTGGTAATAGATTATTGACCATCGCACGAGTCTCATCTCACCGTGCGGCCAGAGCCCTGCTGTTTTCTTTATCACCAGAACGGAAGCCTGCAGCCATGAAGAGAAGCACCTAATCCACATTTTACACTTCAAATGCCGAATTACACACATAATGCAGAGTAGAAAACTGTGCAGAAACACGGACAGCATGTTTGGTTATCAGGTAGTGCTTCTTCTAGCATCACTGGACACGTCTATTTGCTGTTTTAGGAAAAAACCCGAAGTCACATTCTGGCTTTTTGATGTAAACACAGTCATGCAATATTGGATCCATACACTCTCGCATTCACACACATACACTACGGCCAAGTCTGTAGTTTCACTGGTGTACTGTGAATAGTTTTTTTATGATGCTAAAATACTATTAAAGTAAAATAATTGTTTTCCTAAAATCAGTTACCACTAAATTAATTTTCTAATGTACTTGTTTGTAGTTTATTCATAAACAGAGAAGTGTTTCATAATACCAGATTTAAATGAGCTTTGAACACCACACTCAGTCAGTACTTTTACTGTATTGTGAATGGTTTCTGGTGTTAAAATAACCATCAGTTACTATTAAATTCATTTTCTAATGTACTATATTTATTGACATGGTATAGTTTTATATTAATTGAGTAGTTTATTCATAAAGTGTTTCTGTAAGTGAATATGTACGCATTCATTCATTTGCTGTTGTTGAACGATAGCCAAATGTTTTTGATGAATAAATGTTAAGAAATATTGTAATACTTAAGTGTATTTTTTGGAACTTCTATGTTTTCAAAAATATTCCGCAGAGTTTCGCAGATTTTAAAAAATATTTTGTGCAGTAACAGAATCAGAATCTGAAGATTCCGTATGGCCTTACCCATAGTGCATGTCTTTGGGGCTGTGGGGGAAACCGGAGCACCCAGAGGAAACCCACGCCAATACGGGGAGAACATGAAAACTCCACACAGAAACATTAACTGACCCAGCCAAGGCTCATACCAGCAACATTGTTGCTGTGAGGCGACGTTGCTAACTACTGAGTCACTGCACCGCCTTAGAATCAGGATTTAGCCTAAAAATAAAACGTATGATTTATAGTTTCTGAAATATTTTAAATGGGCAGCACGGTGGTGTAGTGGGTAGCACAATCGCCTCACACCAAGAAGGTCGCTGGTTCAAGCCCCTGCCCCATAGTGTATGAGTGTGAATGAGAGTGTTTGGATGTTTCACAGTGACAGGTTGCAGCTGGAAGGGCATCTGCTGCATAAAACATATGCTTGATAATTTGGCGGTTCATTCCGCTGTGGCGACCCCAGATTAATAAAGGGACTAAGCTGAAAAGAAAATAAATGAATAAAATACATGTATATGAAATTAACACTTTTCCCACCTAATTGTGCATCCATAATATGGATCTTACAAGGAAATACATATCAGTTGCTATTACAACATCAATCTTTGTTTGGCAGAAATATAAAGAGGGATACAAAATTACTATGTACTGAGAAAAATCCTTCAATTATTACAAATAGCATTATAGCTATAGCTTCAATTATTACAATAGCTGAAGTATTATTCCAGGAAAATTTCATCTTTATTAAATTTTGAGATAACTTTGTAACTTTTTTCAAACTTCTAGGACCCAATTTTAGTCCAATTAATTCATAATCCAAATATTAGCCTATTGAATGACAACAAACACATACTTTGAACCATTGTAATACAATTATAAATTCTTACTTATAACAGAAAGCAAAATGCTGTTTTTAAAAAGTCATTACAAATAATTAAAATAATTTCAATATAAAGTCATTACAAATAATCTTACAGATGTAACAAAATATTTGTTTTTAGAAATTGAACAGAATTGCATAAATAATCATCTATTTTACTGATAAGGTCAATACCAATCTCATTTTTCACTTTATTAACTCTCTTAACAAGCTGACAACATGAAAATGAGCTGTTGAAATCATAAAATAAGCTGTTGATTTTAAGGTATTTTAAAAATTGTATTCAATAAAAAAACTGTAACATTGCTAGAAGAACAAAAACTTCAGCATGATTACTAAAAACAGCAATTCTCAGCACAAATCGCTTCTCAGATTGTATATGTAAATAAATACAACAAACAGGAAAAAAATAAACTTCCAATCTAAAAGTGAAGAACAGAGCAATGAAATAGCGATGTGATTCGCTGTGTGTTGTGTATTTTGTTTTTGGCGCAGTCTGGAATTTTGATTATATGATAATTCATCTCTGAGCTCCAATTTACCCCCTGCTGCTCGCTTTCTATGTTGGACCATTTTGCGAACGGTCCCCCAGAATGCTAAATGAGCGACTCGTTAAAAAAAGCCTGTCTTCCAGCTAAACCACATATTTATGGACATATTTGTTAGCTTTTTGTCAACATTAAACCTTTGGGCTAATGAGTGTCCATATGTGGGATTTTCT
The DNA here is from genome assembly GCF_903798145.1 of Danio aesculapii. Lineage (NCBI taxonomy): Eukaryota > Metazoa > Chordata > Actinopteri > Cypriniformes > Danionidae > Danio > Danio aesculapii. The sequence continues at coordinate 23,445,964 of NC_079447.1, read as the reverse complement.
GCTCAGAGAAAAGTTTAACTCAACTCTGTGTTTGTTGTAGATCGTTCACAATTTTTGAGTCAAACGGTACAAGCGATTGCACCAACGGCTTTGACTCTGGCCTCGGCCCTCTATAAGTGATCTCCTGCATTGTAATGGATTTGACGCGGGACCCGAGGTCTGCAATATGTCCCTTTCTAGAACACTGTATAATAACTACCCGCTGTTCTGAGTCTCCGGCCCTGTCTGTCAAACAATCTGGGGACATTTAGTGTTATTTCACCACTGCTTATTTAGCCACAGGAAGCCTATTAATGTCAGCAGGCTCCATCCTTTCTGAAAGCGATCAGAAAGAGAACTAGTGTCCCATTGTTTTAATATACGTGCATCTGCGGCCATTAAACAATGACAGGGGGATAACTTTTGGTGAAACTCATATACATTAAAGACTCCAAAGGTGCATTTGCAATGCAAAAACGCAAGGACATCTAAATCGCCACCTACGGATGTATTTCTGGCACTATCCCAAGCATTCCATACCCTTTAAGTGAACCGCATCCTTGTCTGTAGCACGCAGGTAATGGTAGATTATACTCTATTGGATAAAACAATCTGTTGGCACAGAACAAAACACTTTGACTTGTTGTGGCGGCGGTGCCAACAGAAAACATCATAGAATATTAACCCTTTTTGTTGTCTGGCATCAGTAGCAGATGGTGCCGCACATTGGAGCGAAATAACAGCTGTCAATTTCAAGGTACTGCCTCTAGTGGAGCAATTTTTTCCCCTTTTTTGTTGCCTCATAGGGAGCTTGAGATGATTTTTTAAAAACATAATAACCAAAACCGATGCACTTCTTCACCCTGAAGAATTCCCTCCCTTGAAAAAGCTCAAATATATCGGTTTATACTCACACACGTACACAATAGATGGACCGGAGGTGGTGCACTATGGGGAGAAGCCAGTAGTGGCTGCCCTACTTGTCTCGAGTTCCCTCGAGTCGCTGACTCTTTTTAAATTAAAACTGAATCCTCCAAATAAATTCCTCATTGTGGCTTCTCAAAGCACAGGAAAGTTGCATTTCACCCAAGTGGCGGCTTGGGAATTGTCCTCCTAACCCACTCCCGGTCTTCTGATTTACATGAGAAAGGCAAAGGGGCTCGGAGAACTGGCCCCAGAGCTGAACCGCTCCTCATTTATTCATTTCTTTACCAACATCACTCGCTTTCCATCAGGGGCTACTGAGGAAATCATAGTAGCAATTTAGATTTGGTTTAACATACTCCCGAGGAAGGAGGACAGGGAATTGCCTCTGTGTAGCGTGTCTCCATCCCTTCGCACAGCGCAGATGGTATCAGTGGAAAAAGGCGAGAGATCAGCCTCGGGTAAACAGAGAGAAAACTGCATTTTCGCTGCTTCAGAGCTAGATTTAACTCCTTAAAGTACCTCGATATCCCCATAACGACTTTAAAACCGAGTGACAATGTAGTTAGGCACATTGGCTGATAGCCGATCATACACGCTACGTGGCTCAATTGCACACCTGGTTTGAGAACGCTTCGACACACCGTAGTCAATTCTAATACAAGCTCCTGAAGCAGATATTCAATTGCAATGGCAAAGTTTCATGATCAAATGGAATGCATCAATTCGGCGCTTGAAGGAAATCAATTTGGAATTGACCTCAGCTCTCTCATCATCCAGGGTGACATTCCCTCTTTATATGCCTGTCTGCTTTTGCACTCATCAGCACAGCTCAGTACTGGAGTCAGGCTGGTTTCAGGATCATGAAGAATCAGTCTGTGTTATGCAATGGCTCTCTTATAAGACCTAGTAAGCTGCCTTGCTATCTCGTTCCTACATAGGGATTTAAAATAGCATTACAGAGGACTGAACTTACCATTTATTCCAATCAGTGTTCTTTTTGTCAATGAAAATGAGGGCGAAAAACGCTACATTTTTCCCAGGTTAAGACAAGATGAAGACAGCAAGACATGGATATCATTAGACGGTGACTACATCAGCTTGCAATAAAATTACCAACATTGTTTTTGTTATAAGGTGACGCAGTGACGCAGTAGGTAGTGCTGTCGCCTCACAGCAAGAAGGTCGCTGGTTCGAGCCTTGGCTGGGTCAGTTGGTGTTTCTGTGTGGAGTTTGCATGTTCTCCCTGCGTTCGCGTGGGTATCCTCCGGGTGCTCCGGTTTCCCCCACAGTCCAAAGACATGCAAAGTACAGGTGAATTGGGTAAGCTAATTTGTCCATAGTGTATGAGTGTGAATGAGTGTGTGTGGATGTTTCCCAGAGATGGGTTGTGGCTGGAAGGGCACCCACTGCGTAAAAACGTGCTGGATAAGTTGGCGGTTCATTCTGCTGTGGCGACCCCAGATTAATAAAGGGACTAAGCCGAAAAGAAAATGAATGAATGAATGTATTTGTTATAGGCGACATGGTGGCTCAGTGGTTAGCACTGTCACCTCACAGCAAGTAGGTCGCTGATTCGAGTCCCAGCTGGGCCAGTTGGTGTTTAGTGTGGAGTTTGAATGTTCTCCCTGTGTTCGCGTGAGTTTCCTCCAGGTGCTCAGGTTTCCCCCACAGTCCAAAGACATGCGCTATAGGTCAATTGAATAAACTTAATTGGCTGTAGTGTATGTGTGTGAATGCAAGAGTGTATGGGTGTTTTCCAGTGCTGGAAGGGAAACCACTGTGTAAAACATATGCTGGATAAGTTGGCGGTTCATTCCGCTGTGACGACCCCTGATTAATAAAGGGACTAAGCTGAAGGAAAATGAATGAATGAATGAATGTTTTTGTTATAATCCATCAGATTACTGCATTCTGCTGTACATTCATTAGATGAGCTGATCAGAAGCCACAGACAATAAAGTTTGTGATAAAGTGAATCCATTAGAGTTGTACAGTCGCAAGTTAAGAGACCAGTTCAAAAAGAGTGTTTATTAAAGGAATTTTGCTGACAAAAAGTCCACTGTCTATTGATCTTTATTTATTTTCCTGTATCAATAATGGCGATGAATGCCGAACACTGTCAACCATGCACAGTAAAGTAACCTACCTATGTCGTTTTTTTGGCCTTAAAATAACAGCAAAAAAATCCATTATTAAACAACTTTCAGTCAACTTCCTCCTTTAATCCATTACTAAACAACTTTCTTCCTTTTTTTAAAAATCACAGACAAAAGTGTGATCACTTGAAGAAAGATTTTTTTTTAAATCCTAAAATGAGTCAATGTGAACGTTATACTGTTCATCAACTATATAAAAAAAAATCACAAATGATTAAATGAAGTGTTGTATAAATGTGCAAATCTCAATTTTACCCTACCCTAATCCAAATTATAATGCCACCAAGCATATTTGCTTATAAGATTTTTAGCTCTTTCATCAACAATGTCATTCTATTAGTTTCTTTCTTCTATTGAATGCTATTTTTGCAAATGTTGGAAGCCAAACATTTTTTGATTTTTTTTCTATTTTAGTTGTTTATTATTTACTTTGCTGTGACAGACATGAAGGAAGCAGATCTCGCGTAACGTTTGTGATAAGAACTTTCCCAATGATTATTTGATGTATTTCTTGTGGAGTTAATTCAAACCTTTCTGCGACGATGAGTCACACAAAATGTCATTACAAAGTTCCCGCACATACACAGACACACACACAGCAGACACACACACACACACAGCATGCGCATTTAACTTTGTACTGTTTTTGCACGGCAAATGTGACAGGATACACGTTAATATCCACTGCTGTGTGGAAATCCATTATGTTAATGTACAAAATAAGCCTTATTTCAAGTATTCGCCCTTAGCTGATGATTGATCATAAAGCATGTTTGGCATGCCGTCCTGGGAGAGAGCCCTGAGCTCATGAGATCCTAAAGGCCGGGGCTCCCTCCCGTTGCAGGGCGAGAGGGGAGTTTGAGCTTAGGTAGGTCTCTAGAACTCCCCTGTTTGATAATGAAGATTATGAATAGCTATGGAAAGTGTATGCTGAATGAAACGCTTGTCTATGATGTCGATTTAGCTTTGGCAATTATGTTACATGTTTTTGGTCTGTGGGAGGAAACCGGAGAGCCCGGGGAAAACCCACGCAAACACAGGGAGAACCTGCAAACTCCACACAGAAATGCCAACTTGGCCAGGTAAAGATCTGAGCCAGTGACTTCTTGTTGTAAGTAAATGATGCTAACCATTGGGCCTTTGTGCTGCCCTGACAAGGAAAGTGGAGGAGTAAGGGTGGAAGGGGGAATTCTTCAAGACCAAGATGGCTAATGTAAGATACTCTGGTTATTTATAGTGATTTAGGATTCGTCTGATTGGTGAATCGTGTGTTAGCTAATGAAGGACCAGCTGCTATCAATCATATGCACGTGCTCCTCTCAAAATTAGTTTATAAATAATAATAAAATAATATAATAATTGTACTGACATGCGGTTGTGGTGATAAAGTCGTGTTAATTTATTATAAACATGTTTTAAAAATGTTTTAAACTTGTAAAACACATTCTTGATCACATTTGATGATTGATGATCACAGAGAGCTGAACAGATCTTTTAATCCCAGTTGCTTTGCGCACATCTTGTTGATAAGATCATACACGCTACAACAGAGACATGTTAATACGCGGCTGTCAATCAATTCTGTGGGCGAGGAACACTCCTACATCACGTTGTGGTGGGCCTCAAAATGGGAGGGATTTGGATCCAATTTTAACATTGGGAAATTTAATTTCTGGCGTATTGCACACTATACCTACACACAGTTCTGTCCAAACAGCTTACAAAAGATAATTTTCATCAAAGGTGCCCTTTAAAATGCTAGATAGGAACCTCACTACTGTTTGTAACAAAAAATATGTTACTAATAAGACGTTTCCCAAAAATAAAAAACAAAAATAAAAACCTGAATGCATTATTAATGTAATCTGAAAACCATCCGCTATTAACTTGCTAAACTATTAAGGATCTTGACCAGAGAGTACACAAGTAAAATATTATATACATACATTATCATAAGCTGACCAGGGTATAAATACTCCCTATGCTGAGGAAGGCTTCAGGCAACAAATATTTATTTGCTGCATAACAATGAAAAAACATCTCTCGCTCTCTCTCTTGTACTTGGATGCACAGTACAGCTTAAAAGAAAAAGGATTTCATTTACATAAAAAAGGTTTTCATTTTCATAATTAGCATACTTTACTGTTCAGCTCCTCAATACATCCTCCTTAGCTCCCCCTGTTATTTATCTTAAATGGTATCCTCCCCCAGAAAGATTAATTGAAGCTGGGATAAAACAAAATGGCTCCCAGGGGGTGGACGACTGTTTGTTATTCATGTTGGTCTGAAAACGGCAACAGTAAATCCTCTAAGTTGTTGTTAAGCGGGGGGTATTACCATATGTGTGCCATTTCCACAGAGTGACAGCCCCCTTGGATCAACTGGGGACTATTGATCCTACAGCACTCCATTTCAAGTTAATTGTGCTTGAAATGAGGTGCGCACTCTCGAGCATACCTTTGTTTGAAAGGTGGTTATTTATTTTTATTTGGCCGGATGTTGATATCTGGGAAACAGGAAATATTCGTTTCTCTCTTTTTTTTCCTCCTACTTCAGTCTGTCAATACCTGAAATGTATCTGATGTTTATCTATTCTACAGCATGTCTATAATAACTTTATAGTTACAGTCAACCTCTATAGCTTTAGGAACATAGCCCTGTAACGCCTTAAAGTCAAAGACATTGTCGATTATCTATTATTGGCCATGTATAAATTATAAGAGCTTTACATTGAATTCAGAAACCATTAATATTAGCGACAGTAGAGGTCATTAAGTGAACTGCATCTAGCAACAAGCACATACTGTAACTTGCAGTACAACTGACTGAACAACATTTTTTGCTCTTTGATTAGAAATAAAAAGACACTGGAAATACCTTTGGAGCGTGATAAACAATCAGACGCCACCCACATTGCTGACAGACATTTCAATGAAAGTCTAAATATGTTCTGCTCTCTGTTCTCTAAAAAAAAACACATGCAAACAAGAAAAATGATGTTGAGAAAACAGCAGTTAATAAAGCATCTGAATATTAAATATATGTTAGAACAAGCTCTGCAATTCACTATCATGACTTCAAATAAGGTATTTTAAATAAAACGTAGTTATGATAGTTAGATTATAATTGTGCCTCATACAGATGAGTGGGCTTGACAAACCACGACTTGACTTATAAATAAAAATATATTCTTATAAAGAATATTTAACACTATATATTCTATAAATCTGTCATATTGAAATCATTGAATTCATTTTCATTGACATTATGTTAATGTCAAACCCTTTTGATTTTCTTGACAAAAACGTCCGAAGTACATCACATAAAAACTTATCTACAGTCTTTCAACCCTGGAATTTAGGATATGTACACGTTTTAAGTTTTGTTGTAAGATGTTCCCACATTGACAACGAAAATGGAACTAATACATTAAGAATCAAACATTTAGTTCATATAGACTTTATATTAACCTTTATATATATATATTTCATAGACTGACTGTTAAAACATTTTTGTGCATTCAGACAATTTTTGAAAATTACCACTTTCTGCAGTTAAAAAAATAAAGCTATTGTGCATTTTATTCATTCATTCGTTCGTTCGTATTCCTTCGGCTCTATTTCAGAGGTCGCCACAGCAGAATGAACAGCCAACTATTCCAGCATATGGAGCCAGCCAATTTAGTTTATTCAATTCACCTATAGCACATATATTTGGACTGTGGGGGAAACCGGAGCACCCGGAGGAAACCCACGCAAACATGAGGAGAACATACAAACTCCACACTGAAATCTCAACTGGTCCAGCTGGGACTTGAACCAGCGACCTTCTTGCTGCGAGGCAACAGTGCTAACCACTGAGCTACCGTGCCACCCTTGTACATTTTAAGGGCAATCAATAAAACAAGACAAAAAAATTAAAGTGTCACTTTCTTTACTGATCTACAGCTGCAACTGCTTTAATGCTCAAACATCATATTTGCAACTAAAATTGAAAGCATTTGATTCCAGTATCGGCGGAAATTAATAGCCTTTGAAAGCAAATTAGTATTAATCGTTTTCATTACCAAAACATAAGGATGTGAAGGTTTGATGGGTAAATATCATTTTTACAAGGATAAAATTTCAGTCTTTTTCTTAGTTTTGTTCTGTCAATTTTCGGACAACTGCTTTACAAATATTGGGGAGATCGAAGCGGTTCCTTGAAAATTGCTTAAACATTTACATTTTTTATTCAGTCCAGCTTGCTGCAAGTATAAAGAATTCTTGATGTATATGTTTTCTATTGAGCACATGCAATATATTTTAAATAATTATTTTTTTTAAGGATGTACATGCAGAACACAGCAGTAGGTGTTTGTTGTTTCTACAAATAGGATATTTCCTAAATTTTAGGACTCAAAGAAAGGTGAAAATCCTACTCTATACATTTTCAAAATAATCATGGGATTCAATGAGATATTTAAAAATATATATGTTTAGATCAAATCAAATTGTTTTGACCTCTGATGTAAGCCTATTCCTTGTAAACAAACTGAGGTGTTTATTAATCATTTACTTAAAAGAAATTATACTACCAGACATTTAGCTTATGAATGTATACTACTTCAGTTTATGAAAGTAAATAAAAGCCTTCCCCTACTTTGGGATGCAGATAAACCATGCGAAATCATTTTTTCCCAGCCATAAGGAACAAATAAAATGCACATAAACCAGGAAATTCACTAAGAGGAAGATAATGTGCAGCCATTTATTCTAGCGTTCCTGGGGATTTTCCTCCTCAACCTGAGTTAAACTTTAATTTCTGATCAGAGTATAATGTGTCTCAGCTCAAACCCCATGCAGGTGGGTCTGGGACACCACCCAGAGACTGAAAGTCAAAGCTCTATACGCTGTATAATCTCTGTCATCATTAAGACCAAAGCCGATTAACGTATGCGCCGCATGTGAGGCTGCGTACCTTTGACTCCTAACAAGGCGTACAGTAACAGGATGCAAAGTAGTAAGGCAAAGTACACTCTCATTAGTTAAAAAAAAAAGAGGGGGAGAGGAGGGAAAAAACAGGATAAGCTCAGTTACAGAGCAAACAGTGGCACTTGCTTGGATTAGAGTCCTAAGTGGCTGGCGTTTCCTAATCCCCACTGAGAGATGGTGGTGAATAGAAGGGAAATGAGAGTGGATCTACCAAAGAGAAATGACAGAATATGAGTCTCTCGAACATGATGATCAGGTCTCGTTCCTCAGGCATCCTGAGCCCCAAAACACACTTCATTTTTCTCAGCAATTACTGCTGCTCCTCGGGTTGGCTGAAGGTACGAGGGTTCATATTTGAAACAATATTAGCTCTAAACAAATAAAGGGGGACGTAACAGGCTGTATTAAATAGACAAGCGTATTGAGGTAGGATTTAATTTGCATGCTAGATTATGGTGATACTGGTGGCAGAGTGGCCTCAGGGGCGGCGCCGTTATTAATAGGATCTATTCCCTTAAAATCCATTAAGTCAATTGAGCGGACCCATTTATAATCTGATTTCAAATCCACCATGAAAATACTTAACTAGTAGCCTCTGCCCCAGGCTGGCCTTCTCGCCAGCTGAATTTCATGCCAAGGAAAGACGAGGAAGGAAAACCACCCGCAGAGAAAAGCCCACACAAAAAAAAAAATCCTAAAAAAACTCACCAAATGAGGACAAATAAAATAAATAATAATAATAATAATAATTATTATTATTATTATTATTATTATTATTATTATTATTAATAAATGATGCTACAGTGACAATATTTATGTTTGTAACTTTAAAATACTTGAAAAATAATTAATATTTCAACAAGTTGCAAGATTTATCTTGATGTTTCAGCTAATTTTAATGTAATACGATTTGAAATATCTTGCGAAGTTTAATTGATTCAAATTAAATTAAAAGGCAGCAATTAATTGTTTATCATAAGTAATTAAAAAAGGATATAATTTCAGCCTTTTGCTATGTTTTGTGTCATTTTTTTGACAACTTCAACAGAGCTCTTGGTGGTAAAATAAAATAAAATAAAATAAAATAAAATAAAATAAAATAAAATAAAATAAAATAAAATAAAATAAAATAAAATAAAATAAAATAAAATAAAATAAAATAAAATAAGTCAGAGCGAGCGTTATGTGCTGCAATTGAAGAAAACGTACAATTACAAAAAAAAAAAAAAAAACGCCAGCAAATTAAAAGACATGCTGCAAATCCTCACAACGCATACACATTTAAAAAAGTGCTGCATTTTTACACAATGCAAGCAAATTATTAAAACGTGTTGCATTTTCTCTCAATGCAAACACTTTATGAAAATGCGCTGCTTTTTCTCATAACACTTCAAAAAAGATTGGAACACGACAGAAATGTTTCAAGTGGACCCAAAAATGTGACGGATGCTGCTGTACCATGACGATTGCTCGGTGAAATTGTAGGTGATCTTTGAAAAGGTGAGTTTTTTTGTTTGTTTATTTTAACATCCTGATTCCCTTGTCTTTTGTATTTTATGAGCCTAAATAACCATAACCTAAATAGATGGATCTGTCTGTTTCAAGGGTCTCCTTGAAACATTTCCATTGTGTTCTGTGCTATTTGAAAGTGTTGTAAGAAAATGCAGCGCATTTTCGTAAGTTGTTTGTATTGTGAGGATTTGCAGCACGTGTGCCGGATGAACATCTTTACTTGATTTGCTGGTGTTTTTCGTAATTAATTGTGTTTTCCTAAATTGAAGCATGTTAAGCTCTCTCGGCAACATAAAAATAAAAAATAATAATAATAATAAAATAAAATTAAATTAAATTAAATTAAATTTAATGACACTAAAGTGACTGTATTTTATGCAAGTAACTTTAAAAATGTTAAACATAATTAACATATGTCAATAAGTTATGCATGATTTATCTTGATGTTTTAGCTCATTTTGTTTCAATGTGAGCTGAAATTACAAAGTTTATTTAATTCAAATAAAATTTCAAGGCAGACAAAACAAAACAAAACTGTATTAATGGCTGTTTTACAGAAAAGCCCTGTATTTAGATTTCATTTAAAAGATGCATTCCTTTAACAAAATACAGTTTTGCAACAACATGAGTAGTAAACAAATACCATATTTTTCAATGAAAATATAAAAAGTAATCAAATAAATAGCTTGAGATATACTGGATTTTCAGGCTCTGTTGTTGCTGTCGCTGCCATCCCAAAAGGCAAGAGATTGAAAGCTGTGATCTCTCTCAGACCTCTCAGGGCTGTAGCAGAAAGAAGGTGGAGAGGCTTGTGCTGGCAACTAAATCCCTGTTTGTGAGCTTGGTAAAACACACCGCTGGAGGCACTCAGCTCTCTGCCCCATGGTCAGGGTCATGCCTGAGTGCCCGTCCAGCCACTCGGCTCCCTCTCAGCCGGGGAGGCAGGGGGATCGACAGCCAGAGAGCAGAGCTTCACACCGGACAGCTGCACAGGCCACGAGGATGCACCCACTTTGGGGAAAATTCATGTTGTTTATAATTGGGGCCACAACCAGAGGGGGATGAGGGGAAGGGGCAATGGAGTCAACAAGACAAGACGGTGAATGTTAAAGCATTGTGCAATTCAGAATGAACTAGTGTTTAATTTTTGTTATTTAATTTTTATATTATTAAGTAATTATATATTATGTTTTGAATATGATGGGCTAAAAAACCATTACATAAGTAATTAGATCTAATAAATTATTTAGATCTAAATTTAAGACTTCATTATTTTTGGAGGTCTTAAAGATGCAATAATCAGTTTATATTAACATGTATCAATACTTTAAGATACCAATAGATAGTAGGATAGATAAAACAACATAATAATTGATAGATTTGGACAGTAGAACAACAGACAGAATGATGAGAGATAAAATGACAGAACAATGGGTAGAAAGATAGAATGTTGGATAGAGAGAACCACAGAATGGTACAAGGAACAGAATGATAGGCCAAACGAAATGATACAATGGTAGAATGATAGAGAAAACATGAGATAGAACAACTGTGATATGGAACAGATACAAAGAAAGAAAGAAAGAAAGAAAGAAGAAAGAAAGAAAGAAAGAAAGAAAGAAGAAAGAAAGAAAGAAAGAAAGAAAGAAAGAAAGAAAGAAAGAAAGAAAGAAAGAAAGAAAGAAAGAAAGAAAGACAAGAAAGAAAGAAAGAAAGAAATGACAGAATGATAGATAAAATTATAGAATTATAGACAGAATGATGGACAGAACTAAAGAATGGTAGAAAGATTGATTGTTAGAATGAATGCTAGACAGACAGAAAGACATATAGACAGATAGACAGATAGATAGACAGACAGACAGACCAAAAGAACAGTAGGATGGATGGATGGATGGATGGATAGACAGAATGTTGGACAGTACAAAAGAACGGTAGAAAGATTGATAGAATAAATGCTAAACAGAGAGACAAATGGAGGGACAGACGGATGGATGGATGGATAAAACAACAGACAGAACAATGGAGATATAGAATGATAGAACAACAAAATGACAGACAGAATGGCTAGAATGACAGAAATATAGATAGAACGACGGATGGATGGATGGATGGGTAGAAGGATAGATAGATAGATAGATAGATAGATAGATAGATAGATAGATAGATAGATAGATAGATAGATAGATAGATAGATAGATAGATAGATAGATAGATAACAAAATTACGATGATAAAACGACAGACGATAGATGAACAGACGGATTGATAATATGCTGTATAACACCTAACATTATATGTCTATAGGTGCTTCTCTCTCCAGTGACAAATAATGCACATAACAATGCCTGTCCTAAATAACAGCCATAACAGTGCTCTTTTCCTGTCTGAATCTCACTGTCAGATATTGTAAAAGCAAGGTTTGGTAACAGTTCATGCATTAACACACAAGGGAGGAGCAGCCTATACTCGCATTTCAAACACAAACGCTCCCGACTGCCATGTTGTAGCAACAGTACCTCAAAATATAAGAGTGGTTTTGTATTTTTTCCTGAAGGAAACCCCCATCCCAACCACCCACCGTCCCTCCCTCCCTCCCTCCTGACAGCTGACCACGCTGCAGTTTGCCCATCACTGATTAATAAAATCTCCATTCTCCCGTTTGGCACCCAACCGGCACATACCTCATCTGTGGATGTTGACAACAACATCAGTGAGTGAACCGTTCAGCGCGGATACAATAGCATTAAGTACCGAACAAGGCTCAACAGTGAACACAAGCGCAGATTTCATTTGTAAAACACAGACGATGAAAAAAGAAGCAGAAAAAAAACTTAATCGGACGAGGCAATTAGCAGCGTTCTTCCTGAGGACTTTGCTTTGCCCCTAACCTTTACACAACAGTTTATGTCAAAGGATTTGTCACCTCCACTGTGAGGCCGTCTTGGCTTTTCAAAAATACATAATAGGAGGAAAGAAAGAGGGTGAAAAAAAAACCCTTCCAAGCCTCCGCTGAGGATTTGGGCACTTATATAACTCCCAATTATCAAAACTTCTCCAGGCTGCCTCACAGGCCTCTGCACTGTTTATATGACTCACAAAATATCTAATACTCAACTGTGTATAATGCCACTGTGGCCACATGACTGCAGAAAAGACTCTTGCGCTTTCTGCCCCACTGAGTCAGGCATAATAGGTGTCTTGAAGGCTCCGGGCTCAGGCCGGCAATGCTAACAAAGCCTGGGTGGCTTGCAGGGAAGAGCATGTCTTCAAGCAACTTGCCAAAAACTCATTTTCAGGAGCACTCGGGGATTTTCCTCAGGATGCTTTGGTGATGCTATGACATGGCAGGCTTTAGATATCATGGCGCATGAGGGATCTAGGGGAGCATCGCATGGAAATGGGCAAAATAAAAGCTGTAAAGATGAAACTTAAAGAGGAGAAAAAAATCCAGAAAGGATTCCTTTTTAAAATTCCTAATTAACTGAAAAAGAAATTCTGGTGAAATAAAATCTTTTTTTTTATCATCTAAACTTTTTATAATCAGTGGAAATCAATTGGGAAAATGGGGGATTTAGATATGCTTTAGATATTAAGGTGTATGAGTGATTTAAGGCTGTACACTGAAAAAAACAGTACAATCAAAAATAAATAAATTCTGCGGAAATCAACTGGGGTAAAAGGTTTACTGGCACATGAGGGACCTACTGTTTAGGAGCATTGCAAGGAAATCATCACCAAAGTAAAAAAATAAACATAAAAAAGAAATGATAAAAGAAATAATAAAATAATAATTTCCTTATTCATTTTCCTTCGGCTTAGTCCCTTACTCATCAAGAGTTCACAACTATTCCGGCATATGTTTTACGCAGCCCCAACCGCAACCCCGCACTCAAAATAATAATAATAATAATAATAATAATAATAATAATAATAATAATAATAATAATAATAATAAAACTAATAATAATAATAATAATAATAATAATAATAATGTCTGAATTTTTTCTAAAACAAATGACAAATCCAAAGAGAACCTGAATTATAGAAGCAGTATTAGCTTTAGATATAATGCTGCATAAAAATGATGCAGAACATATAACTCACCAACATAAAAGCTAAAACCTAAAGGGAAAATCCAATCAGAAAATTCATATTAGAGCACAAAAATGTCTTTTTTAATTTAGCGTGATTTAAAGTCAGATTATTTCTACTTGAAAAATAAGAAATTGGCTTCAGATATAAATGGAGTACCGCATGGAAATAACTACAAAAATAAACTGAACTTAAAGAGGGGATATCACCAAAAATATCCCCATTTTTTTTCCTTTTTTTAGGCCCCCAGTGCATATACAAAACAAGAAAACATGAAAAATGACAACCCAGTAACCTTCAGATTTCCCTCCCCAGGGATTTAAAATCACCACTTGAATGCTGATAGTTTTCATTTAAAAAAACTGCATTTTTGTAAAAAACTGAGAAATAATGTATTTGTTTCATAGCAGTGCATTTTCAAGATTCATTCATTTTCCTTTGGCTTAGTCTCTGATTTATCCGATGTCGCCACACTGGAATGAACGGCCAACTATTCCAGCATATGTTTTATGCAGCGAATGCTCTCCCAGCCGCAACCCAGTACTGAAAAAACACCTATACACTCTCATATTCACACACGCTCTCATACACACTTTATTCAATTCACTTAAAGCGCATGTCTTTGGACTGTGGGGGAAACTGGAGCACCTGGAGGAAGAACATGCAAACTCTACACAGAAATGCCAACTGGCATATTTTTGACATATTTTTGATATATATCCTTCTGTCTACCACAACCCTAAACCCAATCATCAGAGTTATTAACGTCTACACCTAGTGTACCCCAACCCTTAACCCAACCATCCCAATTATTAACATCTATACCTTCCACAACCCTAAACCCAACCATCAGTTACAACGTACAGACACAACCGCAAGTTGTGGAGGCTTTCATACTTGACATGCTCGCCATTGTACTGTTATTTGCAACCACAGTGGGCGACGCCAAATAGGCTAACTGTCATTACAAAACGGATGAAGTCAACGAGTGGAGTTGCTGAATAAATATATATAATAAATTTGGAGAAAACTCATGAAAACATTTGGTGAAAACATTCTCGCTGTGACACCTCGCATGGTTCAGTGGGATCTCGATAACTGCAAGTTACACCTCTAACTTACTACAAGTTACACCCCTTCATGTTATGCCCCAGTCTTGCAGTCGGCTGACAGATTCAATAGCGTTTTGTTGTTTCTGTCAGACTGAAGTATCATGTAAGGCTCCGCCCTCTTCTGAAAAAACAGAAACTCATTTGCATTTAAAGGAAACACTCAACATCCAAATAATAGCAAAATTGAGAAGCTTTTATAAATGATCTGTTGGCTACACCAGAGATTTAGATCAGGGGCTTATCACATCCCATTTAACAAAATATTTATATATACATAATATTGTTATTATTATTATTATTATTATTATTATTATTATTATTATTATTATTATTATTGTTATTATTTTACAAATATGAAATTATTATTATTTTTTAAATTTATGACAAAAACTTTTCCAAAATTCTAAAAAAATGCTTTATTTATCAATGTTACAAACAGTTTGCAGAAATCAGAAGAGAAAAAGTGGTTTATACAGCTTTATATATTGAGAGTAATGATAGTGTCACATGGAAATTGTTCAAATCATAACTGTAAAAGTGTTTATTATTGTTAGGTAAAGGTTTATTGTAAAGGTTTTTATTACTTTGTAAAATAATTGTGAATTTAAAAAAGGGGAGCAAAATTACATACATTTTTTTTTACATTAGAAACATTACGTGGAGGTCTGTTGTGTTTGTGTTGTTGTTTATTTGTGTGTGTGTGTGTGTGTGTGTGTGTGTGTGTGTGTGTGTGTGTGTGTGTGTGTGTGTGTGTGTGTGTGTGTTCTGTTACTGTTAAAATGCTACTCCTAAACAGAGCCCGCCCCCTATCACTGACCCAATCTTTCTCTCTCTCTTCCTCTCTCACTCACTGTCTCTCTTTCTCCTTGACTTTTGCTCTCCCTCTGTCTCTCTCTCTTCAGGCCCACATTAATGTACCTGTTTACCTGATGGGTGGTCTTGAGCCGGGCTCAAATAAAGCCCCTTTCCCTGCAGATCTAAGTGTAGAGTAGCTGCTAATCCGATTTCAGGAAACAAGCAAGCCGCCCTCCAGCTTCCCAGCTCATTCCTACACCACCAGGGGGAGGAGGTTCGTCATTCAGCAAACGTCCCGCGCCAGGCTTCAGGACCACCTAACCTGTGGCTTTTATTGCCGACCCCGTAATGAGGAGGGGAATATTACCTTTTCACTGCCTGTGCTTTCTTAACTACGCTCTGCCCTCGTGGGGACATTACAGTGGCCAAATATAAAGCCGGGTTTCATGGAGCCCGGGCTTATCTGGCCGCAGAAAGTATGTGAGACATGCCAGCGAACAAAGGCCCATCTCTCTGCCAGCAAGCAGGGTGAGGGGATCTCTTTCAGTGGCCACAGATTGCCCTGTGTTCCCTTAATTGACAGACCCTGGCTGACTGGGACAGAAATGACATGCAGCTGCCCCTGGACCGGCCTGCGCAGGTAAGACCACCTTTCAGCAGGGAAATTGTCTCCAATACACTATATTCTGCAGGGGGGTCCTCAAGTCTAGAAGGCAGAAAAAAATATGCATGGACAAAAATCGAGGAGTAAGTAAAACAAAAAGTGGGGCAGGGGGACAAAAGTGTTAATTTGTAATTATTATACAGTAAAAATACATTAGTGGATGAATGATTGCGTAAAAAGTGGGGGGGTGTTGTTGATTAACAGTTAAAAAATAAAAAAATGAATAAAACAAAAACATTTACAATCATAATCATCATCATCATCAACATCATCAACAATATAATTTCTTAAAATAAATGCAAAAAAAACTATTTTATTTAAATAAAAAATAATAAAAAAAAAAAATTAACAACAATAATTATTATAACAATAATAACTATAATTCATGACTGATTTACTGATTAAAAAACATGACTGATTCATGACTGATTAAAATACAATTCACAAAATATTTACAAAATATAGAATAAAATTCAATCAAAACTAACGAATAAAAATAAAAAATAAAATAAATTAAAATAAATAATTAAATTAAAATAAAAAATTTAATGAAATAATAAAATTTTTTAAAATCAAATAAAAATCAAATATGAAATAAAAGTTAATAAAATATTAAATATTAAATTAAATAAAAAATTTTTTTATTAAATTTAATTTTTTTATTAAATTAAATAATAAAATAAAATAACAAAATAACAAAATAAAATTAAAATTAAATAA
Source organism: Danio aesculapii (assembly GCF_903798145.1). Lineage (NCBI taxonomy): Eukaryota > Metazoa > Chordata > Actinopteri > Cypriniformes > Danionidae > Danio > Danio aesculapii. The sequence continues at coordinate 23,429,032 of NC_079447.1, read as the reverse complement.
AATGTAAAATAAAGAAAAAATGAAATAAAAAATTAAATTAAATTAAATTAAATTAAAAATAAAATAATATAAAAATATAAAATAAAACTAAAAATGAAATTAAATAAAATAACAAAAAATAAAATAAAATCCGCACAATATGATAAACAACCCAGGAACATAAAATAATTGTAATGCATTCATTTTTTAAGACGTTAAATTAAAACTATATATGAATAAATACATGATCGCTACAGGAAGACCATGTCTCTATAAAAATTAGGGGAAGGGCTGAAAAAAAAAGTTCTTCCTCTTATTATTCTTCTTTTTGAGAAGCTCAGATCCAGACTTTCTGTCCTCCGGGCCTCAGTGAGTCTGCCCAGTTTGGGGAAAGCATGGCCTCAACTGGCCAAACATAGGCAATGCAGTTCCTTAAACACTGCCCTCTAAAACTTTCATTTACATCAACCTATTCACCACCAACACATTATCAGTCCAATTTTTCACCATGATTTATTTACAAAAAAACCAACAAAAAAACTATTATGTCAAAATGTATATGCATATCTAAATTAAAAACTATTGCCATAACATCATTATTAAATCATGCAATCATGTCAGCATCCATGAAACAGTAAAATATTTTTGAAACAAATATGTATGTAATTTATAATAGCCCATATTTGACCCCAAATTAGGTTAAAACAACAGCCCAGTCAACTAATATACTAAACTGTTTCCATTTCTGCTCCTGACACATTACAGGCTGCAGAATAACATCGCAGTGAAGAGCCGCTCGCGTGTGTTTCTACATGTGCTCAATGACATACAGTACACAGGACAGCATGAGAAGATGAGAGTGTCAACGCTGATCCCTGATGTACTGTCAGATGTCAACAGACCCCAGGGGCGTCTCTTTCTGCTGGGAATACAGTCAACATACGGCATCTGTCGCTGACGCTCCAAACGCACAGCCTGAGCCACACCACACCAAAACACAGGTTTAACAAGCTCTTCAGGCCACCCAAACCTGGGTTTAGGATCCAAAGATTTCAGATCATTTCATGTTTTAACCATTTTAACCTTTGATATCTATTTATTTACATTTATATTATTAAAAATCATTTAAAAATGGAGTCTAGTTGTCTATTTAGTTGTCTTTAACTTTATTTAAGTTATGGTTGAGTACTCATTCTCTGTGTGTGTTATTGGTGCACTGTAAAAAATGACAAAAAGCGAATACTACCAATATTTGTATGTTGCTTTAGCTTATTTTATTAAATTAATCAGGATTCAACTGAATTCTTTAAGTTATACAAAGTTTAACTTAATATTTTAGTCAGTTTGATTGATGTAAGTTGAGATGACTAGAAAAGTTCATTTGATTCAACTAAAAAATTAAAGGCAGCAATATTTTCTTTTTTACAGTGCAATTAATTTTTAAAACTGATTTTATTTTTTTTCTTTAGCTGCTGCACAAATATATGAACACTATAAACAGGATTCAAATGTTTTGGTTCAGTAAAAAATACAAATTCTGATTTTGAGTAAAAACACAGTAAACACTTTAAAATGACGGTTAGATTATGCATTACCAATGTGTTTACTACTGGAACTTATTTTACAATATTTTAAATACCTTTGGTAACGTGAGTATTTAAAAGCATTAATTATTTCATTAATATAAATATATAAACAACAAATGTCTACGATATAAAAAGGTTGATTTTATTAAAAGGTTATGTATTCTCAAATAAAATATTAAGGCATATTGTGTACATTTATATTTATTTATTTATTTATTTTTATTATTAGTAGTAGTAGTAGTGGTAGTATTATTATTATAATTGCTATTATTGTTGTTGTTGTTGTTATATAATAATAATAATAATAATAATAATAATTATTATTATTATTATTATTATTATTATTATTATTAATTCATTTTCTTTTCCGCTTAGTCACATTATTAATCAGGGGTAGCCACAGTGGAATAAACCGCCAACTTATGCAGCTCAGGTTTTACACAGCAGATGCCCTTCCAGTTGCAACCCATCACTAGGAAATATTATTCACTCATTCATTCATCCATTTTCTTTTCGGCTTAGTCCCTTTATTAATCCGGGGTCGCCTCAGCGGAATGAACCGCAGGAAATATAATAATAATAATAATAATAATTATTATTATTATTATTATTATTATTATTATTATTATTATTATTATTATTATTATACTTTTAATGTATTTGTAGCAATTTACAACATTAACTTACAATGATCAGATGTTCTTATCAAGTCTATGATAAATATTTTTATCAATAAATTCTTAAAATCATAAACACTTTTTTGAGCAGGCCCAGTAGCTCAGTGGTTAGAACTGTCGTCTCACAGCAAGAAGGTCACTGTTTAAGTCCTGGCTGGGTCAGTTGGCATTTCTGGGTGGAGTTTGCATGTTCTCCCAGTTTTGGCGTGGGTTTCCTCCGGGTTCCTCCCACAGTCTAAAGACATGCACTATAGGTGAATTGAATAAACTAAATTGGCCGTAGTGTATGTGTGTATATGAGTGTGTTTGGATGTTTCCCAGTACTGGGTTGCAGCTGGAAGTGCGTCCGCTCTGTAAAACATATGCTGGATAAGTTGCCGATTCATTCCACTGTGGTAACCCCTGATTAGAGACTAAGCCGAAGAAAAATTAATGCATGAATAAACTCTTTTTTAATTCTGAAACTAATGTTAACTGCGATTATTAAATCTTTTAAAAGGACGTTTCATTCAGTTAATTAATTGAACCTTATTGTAAATTGTTACTATTTTTTAAAAAAGTTTAAGCTTAATTCATTTTGATTAGCAAGATTTTTTAAGGTTTCCATTTTAAGAACTCACCACATCTATAGTCACAGTAAAAGCTGTATTACTAAGTTATGTTGTCACAAAAAGTCAACTCATTTTTTAGAAATAGATTAGTGTTTATAACATGCATCCATAAAGACACGCAAAAAGATCTGACTTGAGAAACACCAACTCAGAAAAATAAAAAAAGCGACAATCTGCCCCAGTTTAAATACAACTAAACGAATCAATTCAACAACAATCAACAAAACTGTACTTTGAATTAAAACAAGCCCGCAGACCAGGTTAACCAAGACCAGTAACTTCAAAGGTGTGTATCTCTTGTCTAAGTGGCCCAGTGAAATGTAAAGATACTCAAAAAACAGCAGAGATAAAGAGAGAGAAAGAGAAAGAGAGAGAGATGACTATCTCAGTGTCACCTGAGGAGTCCAGAAAAGGCTCTTTGACTGCTGTGTTTGATGGCCATCACTCGTGCTGCTCAGTGATGACCTTGATCCCACACTTACTGACTAACAGACGCTTCACAAACACAGGTAAAGAACACATGGCTTTGAATGTGAACGACCCACTTTTTGTGAGACGGGGCGCCTGCACGACAGTCGTCTTTACCTGCGTCTGGAAACAACAAAACCTTGATAAACACTCTGTACATCAATGATTAACCTTTTTACACAGTCCTCAGACGAGAAAACGGATTGTAAGGTTGAGTGTGTTGTTGTTGTTTGTGTACTCTTTGGATACTTTGTACTGCAATGTCTGCACTGCGTCATTATACTAGGTAAAATGACCTTTTTGTTGTAAATGAAATAAAAGTATCTAAAAATCTAAAACATATTTTTAAAGATCCTTTATTTTTTTAAGTTAACAACCTAATTTTGAGTAAAATGTACTTCTGTAAAACTATTTTCATATTAGTAACAACTCAAATATTCTATTAAGAATTAACAAATGCTAAATATTTTATTGATAACTAGCTGAAATATAAACTGTTTTTTGTATTTTATTTTCAGTGATTGATTATTTGTGATACAATTTCATTTTCATATTCATTTTTTTTCCCACTGTCTAATATAAATCTGTGATTTAATAAATAATTACATTCAATTTGTGTTTAATTTTTGCATAAAATACATGGTTTTCATTGTATGGTTTTAGTTAACTAAAACAAATGTCAACAGAACGATTGCTAGTATCATCACACAATGTGGACTATTTTGCATTATTTTTGTTATTTAACAAAAGCATGTATTTTCTGTCAATTCTATTTCAATTAGTGTTGTTTTATTATTGCTTTAATATTAATAATATATTTTATTAATGATGCATTTCTTAAACTAATAGTGCTACAAAGCATACAAACAAAATAATACAACCAAAAAAATAACGATAATCAAAATAACATTTTAAAGGTTTAAACATTTTATAGCTGTAGATTTTATTTTATTTAACTTTTATATCTCTCATTGCAAAAACCTGAACTACATTACTGGTCAAAAGTTTGGGGTCAGTTTTTTTTTTTTTTTTTTTCTTAAAGATTATTTATTTTAAAATTATTTTCTTCAAGAAGGTGGCATTTATTAAATGTAAAACAAATGTTAAATATTTATTACAATTCTAAATAAAAGCTTAAATTATTACTTCAGTCATTATTGCTTTTATAGCTAGTAGCATTATAAAAAAAATAAAAATAAATAATAATAATAATAATAACAAAAACAACAACAATAATAATAATAACTTAGTTAATATTAGAGTGATTTCTGAAGGATCATGTGACTAAAGACTGGAATAATGAAGCTGAAAATTCATCTTTAAAATCCTTGGACTAAATTATTAAATTAAACTATAAACTACTTTTGAACAGTTATTTTAATATTTTTGCACTATAATATAATAACACAGTTGTACAATTTTTACTGTATTTTTGATTAAAAAAACGCAGTCTTGGTGAGCAGGATAAGCTTTAAAACATTTAAAAATCGTATGGACCCCAAACCTTTGACCGGTAGTGTATATTATCACCTGGTTATAGTTTGCTAAATGTAGCAATAAGATATGAACATAGTATATGATGATAAATTCTGAAGTATACTTTGCAATCACATTTTAGTTTTCTATTTCTTTTTCTGTGTGTTGACCAAGGCTTCAGCTCTTGATATCGTCTGTCTGCTTTAAAACAACTTGTTTTGTTAGTGTTTGCTGGTCAGGCTGAGATCTGGTATAAATGACCTCTCCAGCGGCTCCTGTGAAACACTCAAAGAAGCAAGACTCGTCTCAAGCACATAAAATGTTATTGCGTGCTCACTGGAGCTCTAACAGGCCACCAACAATAGCCATCATCACTAAAGATCTCTTTGGCTCCAGTGGGGAACTAATGAAACTAAAAGAAAACAGCACTAATACTGGAGCTGCGGCCCCAAATGGCCTTGACAATTAAGAGTCGTCTTTACTCAGAAATGCCCAGGGTAAATGACTCTGCATGGTTTTAGACAGCGGATGACAAAGATGCCGATCAAATGACATTTTTACGCTCTTGAAATATAACTTCCTACATAGACCTGTTTAGAGAACAGAAATAAAATAGACTTGCAAATTAAATAGTGGAGGAAAAAAAATCTAATGATGGATTGTAGAATATGAAGTATATGTTTGATGTGAAATGTGATAAACATGGAGGATTTGTTATTAAGAGACTGTGAGGATCTATTGAATCCAAATTATAATTTATATTATTCTATTTCCTAAATATATATATATATTTTTATCTTTGTTTAATTATTTTTATGTTTAGGGTTAGGTCTAGAGTTAGAATAGGGTTAGACCCCATTTTTCTTATGGTTACATACACATATATATACACATACATACACACACACACACACACACACACATACATACATTTATATACACATACATATACATATATACAAATATACATATATACATACACACACACACAAACAATAATATATGTAGTATCATTGAAATATTATTGAATAAAAGACAGCACAGACAATAAGAATATTAATACATAAATACAAATAAAAATATATATGAGCAATATCACACTCTTAGCAGTGCGATTTGGCTGTATTGTGCTTTGGAAATACAGCCATACCGCACTGCTAAGAGTGTGATATTGCTTTTATACAACAGTTCAACGGCATAATTGTGTACATAAAAAGAAAAATCAAACACGGAGAGTCTAAAAACTCTTTTGTATGAGGAACTATTTTCTTCCGCTATTCATTCACATCTGCAGTTGACCATCAGAACAGCAGAAAATATGGCTACTTCACCAGCGTCACTTTAGAGCTAGTATTTGAATGATTCTCTAGTGTAACATCTAAAGTGATGACAAAACAGGTGATTTTGCTTACATTTTAAGATTATACAGCTGAACGGTATGAAATGCCATCAGTCTACAGAGATTTTCCAGTATTTCTTTGTTGCAATTGGGATATCACAGTAGTTGACAACCTTGAAAAAGCTAAAGCAGCGCAAACACTACCAGATTACTGACAACCAAACAGTAACTCAGGGTTTTACAAAGAGTGGTCAACACAAAATACATACATTCCTTATATGTGAGTCTGATCTCACACTCAACACACTACAATTACTATGGTATAAATACAGCACTACAACATGCAAAATAAAGAGATCACTTACCAGTTTCATAATGATAAGCTAGTTTGAAATTACGCTAGGTTTTTTCCTCCACTAAGGGCTTATTATGTGGTCTCTGTCGCCATCTTGTGGAAGTCGCTGTATATTAAATAGGCACTTAAAATCGGCACTATCCTCATAAATAAATTGCAATCTAAACAAATACATTCTCGCCTAAAAAGCCTGAAAAGTACAATATGTTGTCCAACAGCTGCAATATTTGTCAAACTGTAGTGAGTTTATTGATGTGCAGTCACTAGTAGGAGTAATACGAAGTAATACAAAAGGGTGAGGAGGCTGTACCAGTTCTGATATTGAAGAATATAGCAGGACTATCAGCCAATCAGATTCGAGAATCAGACAGAACTGTTGTATAAATTTTAATATACAATTCATCTTAAATAGATTACAAATAAATATTGACAAATATAGTTTATATTATATTATTAACAATTATGTACCTTGTAAATTTTCACAAGTTTTGCGATATGCAACACAATGACAACACACTGAATCATACGCACACATCCAAAAGCGTCATTACAAACACACTCCATGAATGGAGCAATAATACCCATTATTATAAGTATACATGGTTACAATTCTACTATAAAAAGTATAAAGTGCTGCGAATCATCCACAGTATATGTTTAAGTATGTGACTTCTACAACACACTCAATGATTGCAGAGCTTTATTGCTATGCTCACTGCTGTAAATGCTGGTCTCTGATTGACTTTCAGCCCAGAGGTGAATATTACATGCTCACTTAACACCTGAGATAAAGTCTTCTTCTCCACTGGGTGCTTTGGCAAAACAAATCTACACCTCAGACAAGCATATCTGACATCACAACAGATAAACTTGTGCATTCATGCAGTGCATATGTGTGACTTACATGCAGACTCGCATGTTGAATTATATGTAACTGTAATTAGAGCTTTCAAGCTGTATTTAAATTTACTAATATCCTTTTTTGTGGAAAGCAATACTTTTGCTCAATTTAATGCATACTTACTGAATAAAAGCGATATTAAAATGTTATAATGCCATTACAGATTTCAATCACAAATAAATGCGCCTGTTTAGAACACTCCTGTCCTTTTTTTACAGACCTGTTTAACATGTAAACAGTTATTTTACATTATGATAATATTTTGGATCAAATAAATGCAATCTGGCAACTAAAATACTTTGGTCACATTTTTCAGTAGGGTTTGATTTATTAAATTAGTGAACAACAGAATTATTAACAATAATTCTATAGACCTTATTAATCCTATAGCTCATTTATAAATTTAGTTCAAAGTTGTATTAACTCTAGTTTATACATGGTCAAACAACATGAATAAACAACAACAAAAAATTATGATGCAAAAACATGTTACTTATATAGTTAACTAATCTAATGTTAGCAAATGTTAATTGCAAAATTATGTTAACAAATCAGAAAAAAAGTGAAAAGTAATAATTATTCAAATTAATCACATATCAATATTTTCTGGAAGAATAAAAAAAAAACAAATAATTAATATATTTATATATTACCTACAGTAGATAATGGAGGTAGACTGAATAATTTAAGATGCAAGCTAATTTCTACTCTTATTTTGATACAATTAATTTCTGGTTGAAAACCTACATTTATGTACACCTACAGATTAACATTCTTTTATTTCTCTATAAGAGCATCTTTACATTTTTTTTAAATGCAACATAAAATTAAAAGTGAACGCTATTTCCTAAATTCTTGTGTTCATGGCTGCATACAGGCTTCATAATTACAAAAATAATGGTGTTTTAAAAAATATTGTTACACAAAATTATTACAACACAATAATAATTATACACAGTTGAACTCAGAGATATCAGAGATATTAAACTGCCTGAATTATTAGCCTCTCTGTTTATTTTTTTCCCCAATTTCTGTTTAACAGAGAGAAGATTTTAACACATTTCTAAACAAAATAGTTTTATTAAATAATTTCTAATAACTGATTTATTTTATCTTTGCCATGATGACAGTAAATAATATTTTCTAGATATTTTTCATAACACTTCTATACAGCTTAAAGTGACATTTAAAGGCTTAATTAGGTTAATTAGGTTAACTAGGCAGGTTAGAGTAATTAGGCAAGTTATTGTATAATGATGGTTTGTTTTGCAGACAATCAAATAATAAATAAATAAATAAATATATATATATATATATATATATATATATATATATATATATATAGCTTAAAGGGGCTAATAATTTTGACCTTAAAATGTTTTTAAAAAAATTAATAACTGCTTTTATTCTAGCTGAAATAAAACAAAAATACTTTCTCCAGAAGAAAAAAAATGTATTAGACATACTGTGAAAATTTCCTTGCTCTGTTAAACATAATTTGGGAAACATTAAAAAAAGAAAAAAAATTCAAAAGGGGTTTAATAATTCTGATTTCAACTGTAGATTTTTTTTAATCTAACAAAATATTGAATAAATAAACAAATTAATCTAATCACTAACCCACACTACATTGTCCACCCTACGCATAATGAACAACCTCTTTGATTGTCAACATTGCTCAAATATTTTGAAACGGACACAATCTTAAGTCGTCCATTTAAGTCATTTAACTCCAGCGCAAACGAGAGCGACAATCACTTCTCCTCCGGTGCGAGCTGAATGCACTGGAACTTGGTGAATGTGGCTGAGAGGTGTTTTGTGTGTTCACAGGCAGCGGAGGACTTAACCCTGCTATAGAGGGGTGAGAATACAATAGCAAAGGCACCAGGGGTCTGAAACTATACACTTTAATAAAGTCACCAACGGCTAAATGAGGAGCTGCTATCGCACTCACATTACCAACAACAAGGGCCGCACTATTGCCTCAAGGGGGTTTGTTTTCCACAAATATGCTAAGCTAATGCAGCCCCAAAAACACAGAAACCCGATCACAATTCAAGGCTAAGGCTGTCCGGGTTTTAGCCGGTGTAAAGGGGTTTTGTACGAGCAACACCGAGAAGCTTAGTTGTGGAACTTGAGCTAATATCTTAGTATGCTAAAATACGAAACAAAGCAAGCCGCTCGGCTCAGCTCTTAGCTTTGCATCGATGGCCTTCTTGCCCTGTGCTGGCACTGGGCGGTTCGCTACCTGATGGCTATCCCCAGGCCTGTGTTTGAGCGCTAAATAAATTGTTATCTAGTGTGGTTTTTGTCATTTCTGGTTTGGTGCCAGGAACATCCCTCCCAGCCACCTGTCTTTAGATAGAGCAAACTTCGGAGAGACTCTCTTTTGGGCCTCCCATTTGGACACAGGAGAGGTCGTAACCTCCCTCTTTATTTTTCCCCAAGGCTGTTGGGCTAATGAAGTAACAACAAACTGGGCCGGCGGCTAATTTGGAGTGGCATTTCCTGGCCCCTCTTGGCCCACGGAGATGTGTTTCATTTTCTCTTATCAGTGCTTCAGTCATGTGGCTTTCCGCATGGACGCCCCTGTCTCCCCCCATCGCCGGCCTAATGGAAACTTCGTTAATGTCATTAATCTGCCGACCAGGACATGCACTAAACACACATCAGCCTGTTTGTAGCTGAAAACACCAGAGGGATGTTTAGACCCCAGCCTCACGTGGAGAAATGACAATAGCACAATTTCATCATCTTCATTTGTTTTGCAGCAAAGACGGTTTTTGGGATTTTCCACAAGTTCAGACTGAGAATGGGAAAAAAAAAATGCACAACTTAGTGATTCACTCAAATGGAAGATTCCTTAAAAGAAGGAATTAGCTAACTTTTTTGGCAGAGGAGTCCCTTAAGAGCTGATAAACTGCTCAAATATCACCATTTAAACAGTTTAACAGCAGATTCCCTCTTTGCACTAACAGTACATGCTACAATGCAAATAATTGCATCCTAAATCCTTAAGGTTAAAGGCAACTATTTGAATGTCACTGTAAATACAGCGAAACTAAAAAAGGTAAAACATGTGTTGAGAAATTCTGCTTTAAAGTGACAGTTTAGCAAAAGAAACCTGAAGTTTTGTCATAAATCACCAACACATTCTTTGAAATTTGCAAGATTTCTTTATTTATTTTCTTTTTTTAATTTGAAGTAAGTGTATATAGGGGGGAGAGGGGGTCAAAGTAGTCCCATGTTGTTGCTTGCATCAAGTGAAATTTACAAAAGTGAATTTATTGATATTTTAAATTCAAATTTCTTTCTTTTTTAATAAAACATTTACAGGGCTCAACACTAAAGATTTTTTCTACCGGCCCGATTGGTCCAGTGGTTAAGATTTTTACTTGCCCTGGCAAAATTGTCACTGGCCCAACCAAAAAAAAAAAAGGTAATAGCTATTTCTTAGCCACATATTTTAAATAATATGTCAAAAATTGTGTCTGTGAATCTAATATTTACATATTTTTAAAATGTAAAAAAAATATATATATGAGCAAAAATCAAAGTGTATTATAAAAGTTAAAGCAGCTATTAAAAGTTGATAAACTGTTCAGATATTACAATTTAAACAGAGCAGATTCTTTCTTTGCATTAGCACTACATGTTACAATTCAAATAATTGCATCCTAAATTATTTTGTTTCAAGGCAATTATTTGAATATCACTGTAAATACAGTGAAACTATACAAGGTAAAACATGTCTTGAGAAATTCGGCTTTAAAGTGACAGTTTACCAAAAGAAAACTGAAGTTGTATCATAAATTACCAACACATTCTTTGAAGTTTGCAAGATTTTATTTTATTTTTTCAATTTAATTAAATTAAGTGTGTGTTTAGGGGGGAGGGCGTCAAAGTAGTCCCATGTTGTTGCTTGCATCAAGTGACATTTACAAAAGTGAATTTATTGATATATTAAATTCAAAATTATTTCTTCTTAAATAAAACATTTACAGGGTTCAATGCTAAAGATTTTTTTCTACTGGCCCAACCCCCCCAAAAAAAGTTAATAGCTATATCTTAGCCACATATGTTAAACATTGTGTCAAAAATGACGTCTGTGAATCTTGAAAATGTATGAGCAAAATTTAAAGTGTTATGCAAACAAATAGAATAGTATGAAAATGTGTAGCTATTTTGTTGCAGTTCTAATCTAATTTTAATTCATCGCTGACTTGCCAAACTAATGGCAAACTTTGCAAAACATCATTTCATTTTTTTATCGTGTTGTACTCGCGTAAATTTCTGCTTCCAAGACATTAGAAAGAAATGTTTTCTTTAGCCTCATAATTTGATGTCACCAAGTTGCTGTGTCTTCGCTTTACTGGTTGTTACCAGGTTATGAAAAAAACAACATGCTCACAACATCCAATCAGATAAGAGGAACTGAAAAGCAATATGGTGTTTACGACACCACAGAGGATGTAGCGTGTTTCTCCATTCGAAGAAGTCGCAGGCAAATGAAACGACCCCCATAACGATCCTGTCTACTGTCTCAAGCATCTTGTTGTCCTTATTGTTGAGCTCTGAATTTAGATGGTCTACTTTAATGTTCCTCTTGACTAAAAATAAAATGCCACAATATTAAATAATGTTCCATTCAGAATAACAGATATACAGTATGTATATAAATTGAGACACCAGCTCTGTGCTCATTAAAATACAGGCAATTTTAGTACGTAATTAGTATTTAGGGACTTGAAAGGTCTGTTAATATGTAATAAAATAATTCAAATTCTAAATATCCCTAAATATCATTATTACTTAATTTAAAAAAAATGAATATGATATATTTTAATGCAATAAAGTGCTTTATACCTTTATTGTATTGATGCTTGACAACCCTTTTTCATCTTTGACCCAGAAACAATAGTTTCATTCGCAAAATGTTTTCTATTGTGCTCCATAGAAGAAAGCAAGAGCACATGAAAAAAGAAGTGTTGATTTTTGGGTGAACTACTTTAGCTTCACTGTCCGCCCGACTCGTGCACAAAAAGAGCCTCTCCCTCCCCTGGTCGCATTAAAACAGAGGGCTCGCTTAATGCCACCTTAATGATGAGTCAGGTGACCTGCGCTCTAATTAAGAGGCTTCATTCACACATTCCCTCAACTCCATGAATGGACACTGCGAGACTGACATGTCATATAGTTCCATTCATCGCCAGCAAAAAAACACAAGGGGGAGCAGAGCTCAGCTGGGAGGGATGGCAAAGCAACGGGACGTTTTCTTTTGTGCGCCTCTAAGCTTCTGGGGGCCAAATGCCAGTGCTGGCTGCCCATGTGTTTCTCCTTCCTCCCGAACGGAGTAATTAGGAAGATCTTAATGGGTTTCCAGGTTTATTAGTGGCCAAGAAAAGCTTCAAATGTCACTTTAATTAAAGGGGATTCCGCGGACAGCTTGTGTGGCAATGTCAAGCGCTCGGAAAAAAAAAGTCCTTGTTTGGGCAGGATGGGCCAAGCCTTCAATGCACACAAAAGAAAACGTAAAGTTCTAAATGGCAGCTGTCTAGACGTTTGGTCAGAAACAAAATAGATCATTTGACCTCCACCAAACATTAAACTGACAGCGATTATCTGCTCACGAAATGCCACACAGGCACATCTTGGTGAAAAAAAAACAAAACTGGCAACTAAGGAGTTCAATTTTTGAAGTAGGCATGGAGCACAATAACAATGATTATTCATATATTATATTAATAATAATTGCTGTGAAATGGAGAGAACAATTTATTCAACACATTTTAAAACATATTAGATTTAATAACTAATTTCTTTTGCTATGATGACAGTACATAATATTTTGGTAGTTATAATACTAGATACTAGTTCAGCTTAAAGCACAATTTAACTAGGTTAATTAGGCTAATTAGGCAAGTCAATGGACAACAGTGTTTTGTTCTGTACAAATCAAAAAAATTAATATTAACGAATAACATGGACTCAAAATATTTATTTAATTTTTAAATACACTTTTATTCGAGCCAAACGAAAATAATTATTTTATAAAAATATATCATAGAAAATACTCTGTTAAATAATCATAGTAAACAGATAAAAATCATTTAAATTTCACAGATGAGCTAAACATTTTGCCTTCAACTGTATATTTAGAACAATACATATAAAATAATTATGATATTCATATCAACTTGTATTTAAAAAAAAACATATCAATAAAAATACTTTTTTCTAAGTTAATAATTTACTTGTAATAAAATTTTACTTTGTATGAAAAAAAAACTTTAACCAGAAACATCTGTATACGCACAGATCAGTCAGAATCATTCATTCTTACCGGCATAGACTGATAAAACTTACTATGTTTGGAGGGAAAACGGTTTGTGTTTTATCAAGGATCTTTATGTTGAGAGGTGTTTTGCTTTCTTCAGTCAATTAAGGGAAAAACTTGATCTCCCTCATACACATTTTTTTTCGTTTTTTGCAAATCAGGCATTTTGTGGAGTCTAAAATTCCTAATTTCGAACTCTGTCCAGAAAAACATGTGTTTTATGCACGCTCTCCCTCATGAGGCAAATACGGAAGTAACTGAAACTGCAATTGATCGAAATTCTGCTAGTCCTTGCTCTATAGTAGAGCAAATTTCTATTGACCCCAATGTTTAAACTTTACAGCAGGAAAAAAAGTGACTGGTACAAAGAACGATTTTGGTTCATATAGCTAATATTACCCTTCATGACAACTGTGACGGGGTGAATTTTTTTTATAACTCATCCGTTTCCTTTATATTAGGTTATATTAAGTCTGCATAATTAAGGGCCTGGCCACTTGAGTGACAGCTAGGTCTCGCTGGTCGCCATCACTTCACCTCAGCTGATTCCAGCTGATTAGCCACTGAACTTGACATATATCTTGTATTTTTGTTTTATGTGGCTTTACACAGTTAGTTGCTTTTTGGAATTATTCTTACAATTATCTGATGATATGGCATGCTGTGTGCATTTAATTGTGCTCACAAACCATTCACGTGGCCTCCATTTCCCAGGTGAGTGAAATTATATGCTTATACCGTCTCTACAAATATTTGAACTTAAACACTACAAACTGAACTACACTGTTCCAATTTACTGTGACCTTTTATGTGAAGCTGCTTTGACACAATCTACATTGTATAAGCGCTATACAAATAAAGGTGAAATGAATTGAATTGAACAAATGTATTTGTTTTATTTAAGAACACTAATATTTTTCTTTAGACCTGTAATGCACTCCAGAATCTGACAGATTGATAAGCTGTAGGCTATAGAACAGTCATCTGAAACGTTGTCATACAGTGTTATGGCTGGATTTCCTAAATCAATATTTGAAGTGTTTGGAAGTAATTCATGTTTTCTTTCTGTAGTAAAACATCATAAGAACAATGCTTAGTGGCTCAATATATTAAAACAGTGTTTTTAAAAGACTAACCACTTTATTGATATAGTGTACAACCAAGCACATGTGGTCATAACACATACGAGTCGCAGGTAATAAAGTATTAAGCATTTCTCCCAAAGAAAAGCCTGTCTAAGCAAAATGCTAGCAGGCGTCTGTAGCTCCGCTCACACTCCCCCTCTTTGCCCTTGTTTGTATCCTCCGGCCGGTGCGATGATGTGCGAACAAAATTGCGACGGTTGGCCACGCCTACTTCTTTTGAGTTTTTAAAAAACCTATGGGTGATGTCATGGATACTGTGTCCATATCTTTTACAGTCTATGGTTTCATATTTTTATGAACCCCCTGATTCTAGAGATCTTTGTTTCTAAATTTGTGTGTTCATTTGAACGTAGTGTTATAGCACCCTTTATAAGATTTAAAGTTGCCTGGGAAAATGATTTGGCAATCGAACTCTCTGTAGACACATCGGACAATTGTTTGACTTCAATACATTCCTGCTCAGTCAACAGCAGACACCAACTGATTCAATTCAAGGTCATACATCGTCTACACTACACTGAAGCCAAGCTTCATAAAATCTTTCTTTCCGTCTCACGAATGTGCGATAGATGCAAGATACACGGTCACGGTCACTCATGCCTTTTGGCTCTGTCCCTTGCTGAACAGATTCTGGATATACATATTTGACTAGTAGTCCAAGGCTTATAGCAGACCTTTTCTGCCAGATGCCGAACTTGCCATCTTTGGCTTCTCACAAAACACATCATCTGTCTGTAAAACAATACAAGAGTCTTTAATGCAAGGCATGGTGGTGGCTAAAAGACTATGGCTTAATAATTAAATTGGAAATCACCTTTACCCCCATCATTCCAAAACTGGATTTCTGATATGATATCTGTATATATATTTAATATATAAAAGTAATTAAAAAATTATAAAAACATTATTTATTATTATTAATGTTATTATTATTATTATTATTATTATTATTATTATTATTATTATTATTATTATTATTATTATTATTAACAAATCGATCTTAGCATATGGATCAAAGAAGAGATGTCCTGTTATGGTGTTTGCTTACAAAAGTGTTTTATACACAGATAGCTTATTCGATGTAACTAAAGGGACTAGTTAATGTTTCATATAACCTTTATCAAAATGTTATAATACACAATATTTCATCTGCAATAATCTCCTAATGAAATGCCACACATGCGCATGAGTCCTTTCCTCTCATATCAGCAGCGACAATCCGACTGCCCAAAAAACGTCCCATTGAAAAAGGCGCCCTCCCAAATTATTTTGGGTGGGGTGGGGGTGAATTTATTCCTGGCATATCCTATGCTCGTTCATGCAGGATATAAAATCCTAGATTATTTCTTGCTTGGTTAACCTGCATCCGGTCGCCTCGTTCACAAAACCACTCTAATGTTGCCATTAGTTATGCTTCTCTGGTGGCCAAAAGATGAATCCTAAGGTCTCTGCATTCAGTAAATGTGTACATGAATGGTGGAGGAAGATAAAATATATCTGCGAGATAGAGAAGGGGCCAGTTCATTGCTGGAACGTCAGAGGGGGAGATAATTAATCAATATGAAAATGACATGGGGCTCCGCTGGAAATCGGAAGCATGCAAAAGCTTCTCTGATCTGCCTTTTTCACCTTGAGGAAGATTTGGTGTTAATTATCTTTGGGGAAAACAACTAAAAAACTGGCTACATGAATACATATTCAATAAAAATGACACACAAAATTATAGAGAAATGACAAATTATAAAATATTATATATATATATATATATATATATATATATATATATATATATATATATATATATATATATATATATATATATATATATATATATATAACATTATATATTAATAAAAAGAATATTGAAACAAAATATTTACCATAAGGTTTTATTTATTAATTCTACTCTTTAATTATTAATAATATTAACAGATCCAGCTCAGTATTCACAAAAGTGATTTTATACATATAGAAAGCTAAAGTGTAAAGTAAAGTGTCTAAGTAATGTTTCAAAAAGCTTTTTATAAAATATTTTTATTTGTGTAAAAAATAAACACATATTCTGACATGCACTTGATAGATGTAAATATATAGAAAACCTCTGATAAATAGGCAGAACCTAGTAAATTATGGTAGAAATCCTTATTTGCTTATCTGCAATAAAAAAATAAAATAAGAAAGGGAAAATGGAACTGGGCACATAATGTGTGGTTAAAATGTTTTGTGCTTTTAATTTTCTGATGCTTAAAAACCCTTTTTCATCTCTGACCCAATTTTAACAAGGAGTTTTTATGTCATGCAAAAATATAACCTCATAACTTTCCCTAAAAACATATAAAAATATTCCCTCACAAAGGAACTGCGAAAAACAATACAGCTGTAAAGGTTAGTGTCAATAAAGTGAGGCTAAAACAACTCCGGCTCTTAAAACAGCTTGTAGGACAAACACACTTTAACCTTTAAGCTTCAGCCAAGGATTGGGGGGGCGGGGGAGCTCAGCTCAATAACTGCACATAACTAGTGTTTTTTCACTGTGTACAGAGACAACATTTCTGTGTTTTACTGCACAGGTCAGAAGCTGAACAGACCGGGAGCCTGGAAAGAAGATCTGGTAACTAACTAAGAAATTCTTAAATTGCCAAGATACTATCCAACACTCTAAAAATGATCTGACCATGAGTCGATTTATGTTATGTATTTAAATAAGACTTTTTATATGTGTAAATATTAAATTAATTTAACCATAATCATTTAATGTTTAAAGTTATACAAGTTTATTTGATTCACCTTAGACATTTAAAGGCATACTTCATCCAAAAAGGATGAAGATATCAGGGCTTCATCCAAAAAGGATATCAGGGCATCTATATTTATCAGCTGGTGGCTTCAAATGTAAAACCATAGCGATATCAACATTTCAGTCAACCCCTAGGAAAAATTCAAAGCATTAGCTTTTCTTAACATAGTATTTTTACTTTAATTCAGCTGTTTTTGTGTCATGTGACCACATGAACAAAGGTACTCCTTATGTGCTAATTAGTATGTATTTTTAATACGAGATTATCTTGCATGAAATTTATATCCATACTGAGCCAACAGATCATTTAAACGTGGATCTTGAAAATAAAACTATTAGCAATAGCATAGACTAACATTATTTATTATGGTTCAGTCCTAAGTACAATTTTACTTGGATTTTGCTGTAACAAATTACAGTATTTTTTTTTAAGTTGGTTCAAAGTGTATGACGACAATGACTACTACTTATACTACTATTACTACTGCTATACTACTAATAATACTACTACTAATAAAAATAGTCATGATAATGCTGCCTGGTAGAATTATGTGCATTTAAATGATGATGTTTTTTTCATGAAGCAACATACTAGTTAGCTAATGTTTTGTTTCTTTGTTTTTAATTAATTTACAAAATATCATCAAAACAGTTGTATTTTTGCCCATGTAACCAAACAATTGCTGTAGTAGGGCCAAAATTGTGGAATGGTTTTCACCTGTACATTCAAGAGGTATTAAGAGATTTTTAGGTCACAGTCAAAGACATCTGTTCAGTTTAGCATTTGACAAACCTTAAGAAATGCTTGTTGTGGAATTTTTTTTATTTAATGTTAGTACTTTGTTTTCCATGTCATTTGTATATTTTACATTTCTATTATCCCCCTGTTTATTTTTTCCCCCAGTTTCTGTTTAGCGGAGAGAAGATTTTTTCAGCACATTTCTAAACAGAATAGTTTTAATAACTCATTTCTAAAAACTGATTTATTTTATCTTTGCCATGATGACTGTAAATAATATTTGACTAGATATTTTTCAAGACACTTCCTAAAGTATTAAAGCTTAAAGTGACATTTAAAGGCTTAACTAGGTTAAGTAGGTTAACTAGGCAGGTTAGGGTAATTAGGCAAGTCATTGTATAAAGATGGTTTGTTCCGCAGACAAACTGGAAAAATTAGCTTAAAGGGGTTAATAATTTTGACTTTAAAATAGCTTTAAAAAAAGTAAAAAAAAAATGCTTTTATTCTAGCAGAAATAATACAAATAAGACTTTCTCTAGAAGAAAAAAATATTATCAGACATACTGTAAAAATTTCCTTGCTCTATTAAACATAAATTTATGTGGGAAATATTTAAAAAAGAAAGAAAGAAAAATTTCAAAGGGGGGGCTAATAATTCTGATTTCATAGAATTATTCTGTATATATATATATATATATACACATACACACATACAGTAGTATATATAATATATAGTCTGACCTTGATAATAAGTAAAATACCAACAACAAAAGAAGACTACACAGTTATATGATGTTAAAAAAAGCAAACAGAGGGTTTTGAGTAGAAAGCATGAGCATTTTTTTCTCTAAAGCGCAGAGAGCTCAGTGCCCGTATTTCATGCCGCGAATTGCATCTGGCGGCAGCAAAGCGAAACAGCAAGCTTTATTTTCTTCAGACAGTAATGCTAGCGTACCTTTGGCACAGAAAGCCAGCGTCTCTCATATAGCTCACTCGGGGCGACTCAGTCAATGGAACAAAGTTAGAAGAATGGCATACAGTCTCTGAACAAAACACACAGGTTGGCGAGAGAGCGGGCAGAGCGGGGCTGGAATTCCACTCGCTCTGCAAGATGAGCAATATGGTGACAGGCAAGAGTGGCACTGGGCCCTTACGCCTAAGCCAAGCATGTTTTTCGTCCTGAAATAACCTGTATTTTCATAAGCAGAGGGCAGGTGAACTCAGGAACCACCTGTGCATTCAGCTGCAAAAAGGTCTGCTTGAGCTTAACCCCCGGTTCATCTAATTGAGAAAGGTGTATTTTGCCGGTGTGCTGAAAAGAAATACGTTTGAACCAAAGCCATGTTTACGATGACAATAAAGAAAGGAGTGAAAAAAAAAATCAAATCTAATTATGGCAACTCGGACTGCTTAACCATTGCAGAGATGATGATAGCCATGAGCTATTAATAAAGTAACTGTTAAAGTGTCAATAATAGTTGTACCAGTGAAATCCTGGTCAATATCTTATTGAAGGGAAGAAATGTTGCCAACGGAATTCAGAGTATGAAAGGCTCATTAGAGATATCATGCTAATCCACAAATCACAAAAGCCTGTTTTTGTATCATAAAATAATGAAATGATACAATAATGTAATCAAGTGTAATATTATTAATATAGCTGTATTAAAGATGCACTGTTAAGAAATAGTGTCACATTGAATGAGAAATAAATGCAATTATATGCAATAAACCAACTCAGAAAATAAAGATGTGATAAAAATAACAATTGTCAGAAAATAAAATTGTAACTGCATTATTTATAAAGTGGCAGTTAGAAATGAAGTGACAATAGCAAGATTTGAACTTGAAATCATAGGGCAAATTTCAAATAAAACTGTCATCATTACAAAATGAAAAGTTACATCTCTAATATATTTAAATCAATATAAAATATATTAAAAGTAAATAATAAAAAAATTATATATATATAATTAACCACAATAATTAACCTCGAAAAAAAGTGGCACACTCACTACCAGATTGCTGTTGTGTTTGCGATAAGGAAAAACGCTAAGTAGCTGAGCCTCGGCTGGGTCAGTTGGCATTTCTGTGTGGAGTTTGCATGCGGTATAGCTGAATTGGGAAGGCTAAATTTTCCTTAATGTATGAGTGTGAGTGAGTGTGTATGGATGTTTTCTAGAGATGGGTTGCAGCTGGAAGGGTGCGGATGCTGCGTAAAACATGTGCTGGGTAAGTTGGCGGTTCATTCCGCTGTGGCGACCCCAGATTAATAAAGGAACTAAGCCGAAAAGAAAATGAGTGAATGAATAAATAAATAAATAAATACATACATACATACATATACATATACATATACATACATATACATATACATATATATATATATATATATATATATATATATATATATATATATATATATATATATATATATATATATATATATATATATGAGCAATATCACACTCGTAGTAGTGAGATGTGGCTGTGTATCGGCACTGGTTGCTGCAAAGTGCCTTAGCGTCCCACCAGTGATGATATACAGCCATTTGCACTGCTACGAGTGTGATATTGTGTTTATACAACAGTTCGACGGCATAATAGTGTATATATTTAAAAATATATTATTTTAATTATTTTATTATGTATTAGGAACTACTTTCTTCCACCATTCATTCACATCTGCAGCTGACGTCAGAACAGCAGAAACCATTACTAATTCACCAACGTCACTTTAAAGCTAGTATTTAAATGATTCTCTAGCGTAATGTCTTAAGTGATGACAAAACAGGTGATTTTGCTGACATTTTAATATTATAAGGCTGAACGTGGCATGAAATGGCATCAATCTTCAGCGATATCTCCCTACAGTATTACAGTCTACAGTATTTCTCTGTTGCAATCGGAATATCACAATAATTAACCCTGAAAAAAAGCAGCACAATCACTACCAGATTGCTGTTGTGTTTGCAAGGAAAAATGCTAAACACATGCGGGCATTTCTTCTTTCTCTCCAACACTCTTTACTTCTTTCCAACACAACACACATTCCTGATATGCGAGTCCCATTTTAAACTCAATACACAACAATTACATTCTATAAATACAGCATTACAACATACAAAAGAGAGCGAGATCAACATAGAATATCACTTATCTGTTTAATAATGATTTGATCAGCTTTAGTTTAAAATTATGCTGTATTTGTCCTCCTCTAAGGGCTTATTATGCTGTCTCTATTGTTATCTTGTGGAAAGACAGACTAATGGCCGCTGACCCGCTGTCTTGCGAAAGTATAAATATTGAAAATAGGCACTATCCTTATAAATAAACTGCATAGTTGCAATCTAAACAACTACATTCTCGACTAAAAAAGCCTCAAAAAGTACATTATGTTGCCCAACAGCAGTTATAGTTGTCAAACTGTCGCCGTCCTCTGTTTGTCGCAGTATGTGGGCGGAGTTATACACAAGGGTGAAAGGGCGGAATGAGCTCTGTTACAGGCAGAATATTGCACGGCTATCAACCAATCAGATTCAAGAACCAGACAGAACTGTTGTATCAAAACAGAAATAAACTTGTTTTTGATAGTCACAATTGTGTCACATTACAAAAATAAAGCTTAAATTGTGAGATATAAAGATGCATTTTCTACTCATTTACAACTGCAAGACAAAACAAATGCAATAAATATAGATTAACTCTGACAAAACATTTAAAAAATATATGAAAAATATTTACAAAAATTGCAGTTGAAAACTTGTAACAATCAATCAGTCAAAAGTTAGAACTGCAAGATAGAAACCTGCAGCTACTACAAAAAATATTCACAAATTATGATAAATTGCAAATTATAAAATCAAAACAAATAATAAAAAACTTCCAGTTGTGAGATATACGGTATTAAAGAACAACATCCAAACCAAGTCCTAAAAAACAGATGCAGAGAGATAATTTCCATTCAACATTCAAATATTTATGAATAGAAAATCCCAAAAATTGTTGCATTATTGATTGTTGTGATGTTAAACTTCAGCGACTGCAGCACCTCAGTGTGTTAATAAACACAGATGAAGGTTGAGTCTTTCCTCAGATTGCATTTGCACCTTTATTTACGGATTCCTCCGGTGGCACAGACATGATGTTTTGACGCGGCTCTAATGTCAAGATAAGATGAAGAATGAGTTGAAGCTGCTCTCTGACACAAGATAAATGGCAGCTGACCTGAAGATGCTGAAGGTGAGAAGCCTTGTGGCGGTGTTGTGCTGCTGCTCCAGAAACATTTCCTGAGAAAACACACCTCTGGGCCTTTTCAGACACCAGTGTCTCTCGGCTATGAAGACTTTCAGATAAGCCTGAATGAATGAGGTTGAATGAATGCCTGTCTGTGTGAAAATCTCCAGTCTGGCGCTAGTGCTTTTCTTTTTTCAGGTTAAAGCCAGAACATAAAAATCATGGCTCAAGATAAATAGAGGATAATCACGGAAAAGTCAGTTATATTTGTTGTCAATTTTTCCTCTGGGCGGAAAAAGGTTTTAAAAAATAAATAAAATAAAATGTTTATGTTTTGTACTGATGTGAAGGTATATTAAAGAGACAGTTCACCTAATAAACATTTGCATAATATAAACATGATTATTATTACATTTATTATTATTAGAAATTTATTTATTACAATTAATATTTAACATTTTGCAATTAAATGATTATGATCATGAATGGCATAGTAATAATAACATAATATTAATAATAATTATTATTATTAGTAGTAGTAGTAGTAGTAGTAGTAGTAGTAGTAGTGGTGTTGTTGTTGTTGTTATTATTATATAGACGCTTTAGAATTATATTAATATCTAAAAATAAATTTGGCCATTACAGAATTCTTTACTTTTTTTATTATTAAATTCCATTAAATTGCTTTTAAACATTAAAAAAACTCATTTAATTCCAATGTGTGTATGGATATACACTTACTGGCCACTTTATTAGGCACACCTTAATTGCATTAATGGCGTAGATTCAACAACGTACTGGAAATATTCCTCAGAGATTTTGGTCCATATTGACATGATAGCCTCATGCAGTTGCTGCAGATTTGTCAGCTGCACATTCATGATGTGAATCTTGCATTCCACCACATCCCAAAGGTGCTATATTGGATTGAGATTTGGTGACTATGGAGGCTATTTGAGTACAGCGAACTCATTGTCATGTTCAAGAAACCAGTCTGAGATGATTCACGCTTTATGACATGGTGCGTTATCCTGCTGGAAGTAGAGATGGGTACACCGGGTACGCTGTGGTCATAAAGGGAAGGACATGGTCAGCAACAATACTCAAGTAGTCTGTGGCGTTGATAGATGCTCAATTGGTACTAATGGGCCCAAAGTGTGCCAAGAAAATATCCCCCACACCATTACACCACCACTAGCAGCCTGAACTGTTGATACAAGGCAGAATGGATTAATGCTTTCATGTTGTTAACGCCAAATTCTGACCCAATCCGAATGTTGCAGCAGAAGTCAAGACTCATCAGACCAGGCAACGTTTTTACAATCTTGTATTGTCCATTTTTGGTGAGCCTGTGCGAATTGTAGCATCAGAATCCTTTTCTTAGCTGATAGGAGTAAAAAAGAAACTGAAATATAACCATAAATACTATGGGAATTGTGTTATAAAATATTTAAATGATAGTCAGAAATGATATAAAGTGATATAAAAAGTCACATTTGTAAAAATTATTATTATTATTATTATTATTATTATTATTATTATTATATAGATGCTTTAGAATTAATTACATCAATATCTCAAAATAAATTTGCCCAATACAGAATTCTATTATCATTTTTTAATTTAATTTAATTTAAATTGTATTAAATTGTTCTTAAACCACAAAAAAGCGTATGAATGCTTGTGTTTTGTTGTGCTCACAATGTCATGTAATACACCTGTTTATGAAGCCCCTTTCTGTCTAAAATACTATAAAAGTGTGACTAAACATATAAAAAAAGTAAACATTATTAAATCTAAAGCATTCAATAATGAGGTCAAGTATAAAATAAAAACTAAAGCTTGCATTGTGTGACAAAATAAAAAGAAAAGTTGAAACCTTAAATAAAAAGGAAAAATTGTGTTATAAAAATATTTAATTGATTGTCAGAAATGATATAAAGTGTTATAAAGTCACATTTTTAAATAGAAAAAGTTAAACCATTAATATAAAAATCTGGATATAAATGTTATATTTTATATAAACATATTTATATGGATATAAAATATAAGATTTTACTGTCACATTTAAGAGTAAAAACTGTGAAGTCAAGCACAAACATATTGATTTCAGAGTTAAAACTTGTCACAAATCATGTCACAAGTTAAACAATGAGCTAAAAAACCCAAAAAAAATGATAATTAAGTCTTAATCAAATTTGGGTTTTGGCAACAAAAACACCATCTCTCCAAACTGAAGGAGAAAAACCATACACACACAAAGTTAGTCAACTGCATGAACGCATGCCCAACTCTGCTACATTATTCTCTGAGCCGCGCAAATGATCAAACCCGATGACAGTCTCAGTCTGAGGAAGAGACAGAGCCTACAAAAGGGAAAGTGACAGGCTCTTCTACAACAGATGTTTCTGCCGAGGGGAGTCTCCTCTCCACTGAGCAGTCTCACACATGAGAGACACCCAAAAGATCTGGAAACACTCCTGAAAATGCACGTTCACTTGGAAAAAAGAGCTTCCCTCCCGCCACTGAATATTCCAGAAAACACAGAGGGCTATTAACACATAAAAAGCAAACTGCCGTTGCCAAAGTTTGTACAAAAGGCAAGATAGGAACCATTGAAGAGCAATCTTAAAGGGATGGTTCACCCAAAAATGAAAATTCGGCCACCGTTTGCTCACCCTTGAGTTTCATTTTTTCTGTTGAACACAAAAGAAGATATTTTGAAAAACGTTGTAAAACCGGTAAGCATTAACATCCATAGTAGAAAAACAAATATTATGGAGGTCAATGGTTACAGGTTTGCAACATTCTTCAAAATATCTCTTTTGTGTACAATAGGGGGGGAAAAGAAGAAAAAAAACATATTGGTTTTTTTAATAAGTCAATGGTGAGTAAATAATGGCATAAGTAAAATCTT
This sequence comes from Danio aesculapii, assembly GCF_903798145.1. Classification (NCBI taxonomy): domain Eukaryota; kingdom Metazoa; phylum Chordata; class Actinopteri; order Cypriniformes; family Danionidae; genus Danio; species Danio aesculapii. The sequence goes on along the minus strand of NC_079447.1, from coordinate 23,403,469 downwards.
TGGGTGAACTATCCCTTTAAAGAAAGACACACGAGGTAAAAAAATTAACTAATAGTAATCACCTACAACCCCTGTTGACTGATTACATTGTTTTACTTTTTAGTTTGTTTCAAGTTTTCTAAAATGTTATGTTAAATATGCAAATGAGGCATTGTTTTATTACATTTGCACTAAGTTGAATACATTTCTAGAACACAAATCTGAACATTGGATGGCAAGTCAGGATCAAAATTCTTGTTTCTTTTATTTATTAGGATCAAAGGATTTTGGGAATTTCTTTTTATTACTCTATGATTTAAAAAATACTGCAAAGAACTGGAAGATTTTTAAAATTTCAAAACTTTTGGGAGAATAAAATGCGGTATATAAATAGGCATGGGATCATAACCAGTTTCAAGATTTACCGCAGTTTGGAAAAGTCAAGATTTTAAAACTGCTAAAATGTTCTCTTATATCGTTCCTAAGGTATGTAAGGTGTGTTTTTTATGTCTTGTAAAGAAATCTGTGTTTTTAAAACTAATTAAGACGGCAGAAGTCAATGATTTATTACAATTATTTAGCCTGACATGTTTACTGTTCCAAAATATTACAAATGTTTCTTAAATTAAATTAAAAAATATATTGTGTTTAATGAGGAAAATAAGTTGTTGTTTTTTTACTCAGACATTTAAAAAGAACTAACTTTAGAGTAGTAATCACAATACCGCGATTTTGTGAAACTAATTTTTTATCCAAGATTATCATATCATCAGAAACTTATGCTTATATATAATCCCATGCTTGTATATAATCAGGCATATTATGAACAAATCCCTCAATAAACTTTCAGAATTTAGATATGAACAATACTGTGTTAATTATTTGTAATTATATTATAAGTTAATTATATGTAAGGGTTGCTAAAGTTGAGCTTTATGGCTCAGAACTAAACTAATTTTGAGAAAACAGGAGAAAATTTCGAGAACAAATTGCAATTGAAATTTATAGACACAAATGTGACTAAATGAATGTCTAAAGGTGTATTTATTTATTATATGTTATTTTTACACTTTTTGAAAAGCTAAAAAGTTCAAAATCTCAAAACTGACAGGTGTCAGTCTTTCAAAAGTGTTTCACCTTAAAGACTTATTTCACTCAAAATATTAAAACCATCATCATTTAGGCACACGTCATTCTATACACTGACTTTCTTTCATAGAAAACAAAAGGTGATAATAAGGAAGCATTATTTTCCTTCTATTATACATAAAAGAGAAGCTTGAACATTCTACTAAATCACTCATTTTTTGTTTCATGTACAAAACAAAGGCATACAGGTTTGAAACGATGTGAGGTGAGGTGAGTAAACGATGACAGGATTTTCACTTTTGCCTGAGCTCTCCCTTTAAATCCAACCACACAGAACGTTTGCCGCTATTGATCCACAATCCTGAGAAGAGCCGCACTATTGACGGAAAACAAAACACATTAGAAAGGCCATTTGTCAGAAATGTTGCTCTCCAGATCTATCATGAAAAGAAAAATTTTCCCCACTGTAAACGATAACACACGTCTGTTCTTCATTTCCAGCAGATCAATGTTAATATGCAGGGGGTCCCGAAGATGGATTGCGGACACAGATTTAACCAGTTACGTGCTGGGGTCAAACCACATGAGCCAGAAACAAGGTCTTCATTTCATATGAAGCACTTCATACATCATAAGCCAGCCGATCTGTCATTTATTGATTGTATAGCATTCATAACCTACATGCTATAACTGAGAGTTGAGTTTTTCATTTTTGTAAAGAGACTAGTAGATGTTCATATAAGTTGTAATTGTTTTATCTTAATTGTTGTTATCAAATGTGCAACCTGACACTTAATATTAGTAATATTATTATTAATATTTACTTGGACATATTTATAATTACAGAAATGAAAGAAGTATCCCTATAAATATAGCTATGCAAAAAAACCACTTGAAAATTCAGTTTCTCTTAAATTAACATTTATATTAATGTGTATGATTAAAATGTTATTTTTATTTTATTCTGTAAACTACTTATGACATTTTGTAAGTTGTTAAAATAAAGCTGCTGTGATTTTATGAATCACACGAGTCAGTGATTTAATGTTCCATTCATAAAGACATTAACTTACTTCAGCTCCAAATGATTCAGGTGTTTTGAATGAATCATTTGAATGAATGATTCAAAGAATCACTTATAAGACAGAGACTTGCCACTTACTTGTGGAGCAAATTACTGTTTAAAAACTTCAAAAATAATAATTATATATACAGTTGAAGTCTAAATTATTAGCCCTCCTGTGAAATTTTAATTGTTGAATTGTTTCCCAAGTGCCGAGAATTTTTTTAAACACATTCAATTCAATTCAATTCAATTCAATTCACCTTTATTTGTATAGCGCTTATACAATGTAGATTGTGTCAAAGCAGCTTCACATAAAAGGTCACAGTAAATAGGAACAGTGTAGGTCAGTTTGTAGTGTTTAAGTTCAGTTCAGTTTAGCTCAGTTCAGTGTGGTTTAATAATCACTACTGAGAGTCCAATACTGAAGAGCAAATCCATTATAACATTATAACAGCACTGGGCAAAGATCAATCATAATTAATCGCATCCGAAATAAGTTTGTTTTGAGAAAATAATAAAACATTTTTTTATATATTTATATATATTTATATATATATTTATATATATATATATATATATATATATATATATATATATATATATATATATATATATATATATATATATATATATATATATATATATATATATATATATATATATATAATACACAAAGTATACACACTTAAATTACATCAAACCAAACTTTTATTTGGATGCGATTAATCAAGATTCATTTTTGCCCAGTGCTAATTTTTAAAACAAGTACTTTTACTAACAAAATTCTAATAACTTATTTATTTTGTCTTTGCCATGATGACCATGCATAATATTTTTATACAAATTTTATTCAGCAAGAATAATATAATAAAATATTATTGGGGTAATAATATTGGGCTCAACCTTAAATAGGTTTTTAAAAAGAATTTTAAACTGCTTGCACAGAATTTTTTTTACACCCCGAGTTAGTAGAAGATTTCCTTTCAAAAGATTATCATATAACTATACTTTGGGGATTTTACAAATTTAAATTCTCCTCATTTACTCACCCTTCACTTGATCCAAACCGGTTTCAATTTCTTTCTTCTCTTGAATACAAACAAAAGATATTTTGAAGAATGTTAAAAACAAGTAGCCATTGACTTCCACTTAGTTTTTTTCCAACATTCTTCAATAAATAAATAAAACCAAATGGCTAAATGCAGAGTTCATTTTTATTTTTGAGTGAACTCTCTCTTTAAGCATGTCGGCTTAAAAACTGCAATTAATATGATGTTTTTTCTAATAAAACTAGCATTAAACATTCAAAAGTAAAGGTTTTAATTTAAGAAAACATATCTTCTCATAGTGGATTAACTATTGAATTTAATTTCAGAATCAACCAATTCTGCTGCTTTACTGCACATTTAGTCTATTAGATCATTTCAGCTCATCTGCATTAGAGCAGGCTGCCATCCACTGCACAAAATCATGTTATGCCTGTTGTTCGCAGTGGGTCTTATGGAGAAGTGGCCAGTCTGGTGCCTGTTTCCTTGAGACAGGATCTAAGCAGGAGCCAGACGGGAAGGCAAGCATTGCCTTGCAGGAGTCCGGATAAGGCAGCTCTGATGGCTTGATACAGCTCCAGACCCCCAAGCCTGATACTCTGACCACAGACACGGCTCCAAACAATGTTTGCCATGCCTGCAGACAACATGCTACTGTTTGACATTGAGCTACCTGCTACTAGTCTTTCAGATAGATAAGAGGCAAGAGATCAGCAGCTGGCTACAAACAAGGGACAAGTGCACAACCACAATAATACTAATAGTAATAATAAAAATAGTAGTAGGAATAATATTAATAATAATAAATGCAATAACAACAACAACAACAACAACAACAATTTACTATGTCATGAAAATGTGTTATTACTACTATTATTATTATTATTATTGCTGTTATTATATAAATTGCACACTGTATTTTTCCATTAATAACAATAATAATAATTAAAAAACCTGTAATAAATTGCGTCATGAAAATGTGTTATTTTTATTATTATTATTATTATTATTATTATTATTATTATTATTATTATTATTATTATTATTATTAATAATAATAACACATTATCATGATGCAATTTATTATTTTTTTTTATTATTATTGTTGTTATTAATAGCAAAATACAGTGTGCAATTTATATAATAACATCAATAATAATAATAGTAGTAATAACACATTTTCATGACATAGTAAATTGTTGTTGTTGTTGTTGTTGTTGTTATTGCATTTATTATTATTATTATTATTATTATTATATACATTGTACAAACTATGTTTTACGACTATTACTTCTACTACTACTACTACTACTACTAATAATAATAATAATAATAATTTTATTGCATCATGAAAAATGTATGTTAACAATATTAGTATTATTGCTGTTGTTATTATTGTGGTTGTTACTATATGCATTGCATAAACTATATTAATATCAATAATAATAATCATAATTTTGTTGTTTTAATGATTTTTATTATTATTATTATTAAATAAACATTCATAATAATTATATTAATAATATATATATTTTTTTAATAATATATTAGAATTATAATTATAATTATATTTATTATAATTATGCTTCTTTCTGTTATGAAATACATAATGATGTTGCTATAAAATAAGACTGTTATAAACATTAACGTTTTATATCTAAAAAGCTGAATTCATTCTTTTCCAATTCAAAGTGATGATGAACCGTTTAGAGCAGTATGCAGCCCGTGTGATTAAATTTTATTCATTTATTTCACCATTTGAGGTTTAGACGGCAAATTGTGAAAGCTTGAAAAGCTCATTAATAAAACTTGCTGGCTTCCATTACACAATAGATTTGTTCAATTTTTTTCACAATATCTGAGAGATGAAAACAAAAATCTGTTGATTTGATTTTGGCACTTGGGTAATTCAATTCAAGATCATCTAATATAAAATAATGCACATTCACTTCAAACTATAATAAAGTTAATAAAAAATGTGAAATCGCTGTACCTGAACTGTGAATCAAACATTAATAAAATAATTAGAGATGTGTTCCGACAGACAGCTTCTGGTATTATTGTCTAAAGTTGGGGGGAAAGGTAATTAATTTGGCAGTAAATTTATTCGCACCATGTTTGGCTCCTCTAACGAAGGAGAGGAAATTGCAAAACGGAGATCAAGTCTTCCTCCATTGTGTCTGATCAAATGGAAATCTTTCTCTTTTAGCACAGAAAGCACATTGTGTATCCTGGCCTTCCATCGCTGAATGACATGCTTGAGGATTCCAGTAACTATGAGTGAAAAGCCTTTAATTACTTTTTAATGTTTTTAACGCTAAATGCTTTAGATGTAGCTATTCGTTTATAACGGATAATACAATTATAAAACATAAACAAATGAATCCAGAAGTGCTCTGTGCATTTTAGGGAGACAAACTAAAAGATACAAAAATATATATACATATAAATATACTTTGTCATGAATAAATAGTATTTTAAAGTCTTATGATTTTTGTTGTTGTTAAATTTTTTTATTCTGACTTATCTACAATAGTGACAAAATAAACTACAATTCAAAAGACACTACCATCATCTTAAATTTATATTTACAAATCACACACATCTTTTAAGGTTATTGAGATTTTTGTCTTTTCATAAAGTGTGTTTTTGTTTCATCTAAAGTCCATTTTAGATAATAGTGTTTCTTGTAGTGCAATTTATCAGTATGCGCCTTTAGATTCAATTAAAATGCATATTTTTTATAACCATAAATGTCTTTACACAGGCTACACCAAACTTCAGTTTAATTCATTTCTACATTCTGAAGCTTTTTTTACAGAGGGTGTTTTGCTTGATTATTTTATTCTACCAACCAACAAACAAACAATCAAACAAATAAATACATTACTTAAAAATTGGCTGTTCAGTTTCCGAAGGCTCTCTGTAAAAAGCTTTGACTCTAATATGTCAAAGAAAATTTGAACAAATTTTAACCATTACTTAAATGTTTTATTGCTTGTTCAATTTAGTTTTTTGTGTGCTCGAAATATATGCAAATTAGCATGTTCTGTTATATAAAGCCCAATATGCATACGTAAGTAAAACATGTAAGAAAACATCTAATCCAAAAAACGTTTTCAATTCTTAACATAATCAGTCAAATATGCTGATAACTAATTAGTTAATTTTTCCTGTTCGCCTGTATTCTCTTGCCTAAAAATGATAAACGTTTAACAGGTTTTCGCGATACACTTGTAAGCTTTTGATTTTTCATCTGTTTTCTGAAAGCACATGCATGTTTGACATCTGAACATATGTACGTGAATTGTGTTTCACACAGTATGTTAAAGCGCTGTTACGGGATGTGCTTCATGACACAGTGGTCCCTGCAGGTTCATTCGGGGTCTCTGTGGCCCGACCCGAGCTCAGGGGTTCTGGCACGCTGGCAGATGGGACACACCATGCCTTCAGCTGGAAAATAGTCCTCTTGTGTCAGTAATGGCACATCAGAGAATGCAAGACAAGACTACCTCAACTCTAACCGAGCCTCCAGTATAACAGAACCAAAGTTTACAAAAGTAGTCGTGTTATACTGTTTGTACACAGTATAACTTTTTAAATATCCATTGCTCAAACAGTATTTTAATATAAACAAAAATGAATGCATAGTATTATATTGTGCAAATTAAATAATGTACATATAGTAGCTCAAACAGCATGTTTTAATTTAAGAAAAATGTATTAAATTCAATAGGATAATACTAAATTTTTTAATGTAATTGCTTATCATACATTAGTTATAATAATACAAGCGGAACATGCATATACAGTGCCCAGAATAACAGTCTACAACATTACACGTTAATGATAATGCTTTCTGTGGTACACTGTAAAAAAATGCAGGGTTCCACACTATTCATTCAAGTTGACAGTAACTTGACAAATTTAAGTGGATTGAATATAAAAAAATAAGTTGTACCCAAAAAAACTAAAAGAATTGAGTTATTTCAGCTCATTTTAAATTAGTTTGAAGCATCAACAATAATTTTTGGAGTGTATTCTCTAATGAGATTACAATGAGATCAGTCAGTAGCAAAGGTGAAACTGAATCTGTTTTAACAAAATTAGTTAACATATAACAGTAAGTAAAAAAGAAAACGTCAGAAAGGCTATAGGAGGTTTAGGGTGTAATCATTAGCAAACAAAAATTATGCATTTGCAACAACTATAACCATTAATAAATTGCAGCAATGCTTCCGTTGATGTCAGCAGTAATAATGAATGAAAAAGTGTAACGTGACTCAATGCAGCCACCTAGTGTTCGCACCGAACATTATCAGAAACATCATATATATATTCACTGGTCACGTCATATGGTACACCTTGATAGTGCCGGAATTTGCCTTCAGAACTAGCTTCAGTCTGATTCTGCAAGGCACTGAAAATACTCCTCAAACATTTGAACAGTGAATCTCCTGTTCCAGCAGGACATGCCAAATATGACCTACTGAATGGAGGTCTGGTGACTGTGGAGACCGTTCAGGTTTAGCAAACTCAGGGTCATATTCGAGAAAATAGTTTGAGATGATTTAAGCTTAGATGACGGCATGTTATCCTGCTGAAAATATCTATAACATGATGAGTAAAACGTGGTCATAAAGAGGCAAGATGGCTGTGGTGATTAAACAAAGCCTAATCAGTACTACAGGGCCCAAAGTATGGCAAGAATATTCCCATTACACTACCTGTACCGAACATAAGACAGCATGGATCTTTACTTTCAAACTGTTTACACCAAGTTCTGACTCTATCATTTGAATTTCAGGCAGCCTTTTACAAGTATTATACTGACTAATTTTGTTGAAGATTTGTGAACGATAGCCTCTGTTTGCTGTTGTTGGTTGAAGCAGGCAGCTAGCTCTCTGCAACTCTCACATGGTCGCTCACTGAAGCTAAGCAGGGCTGCGCCCGGTCAGTAACAGGTTGCTGCCGGAAGTGAGGCCAGCAGGGGGGTGCTCAATCTGCGGTCTATGTGTATTTTAACGCCCCAGTATAGTGAAGTACAGTGAGCGCCATCTTTCGGATGAGATGTCAAACCGAGGTTCTGACTCTCTAATTGGCTTCATCACTCTGTCTCCTCTCCACCAATCAGCTGGTGTGTGGTGTGCCGTCTGGCACAATATAGCTGCCATCACGTAGTCCAAGTGGATGCTGCACACTGGTGGTTGATGAGGAGATTACTCATAATGTGTAAAGCGCTTTTGTCCAGAAAAGCGCTAAATAAAATGTAAGGAAATTATTAATCATAAGTGTTCTCTAGTTCTTCTGCTGTTGCTGCTGTAGCTCTCCTGTTTCAAGGTTTGTGGTTATTTGACTTACTTTTGCCTTTCTGTAAGCTTAAAGTCTTCATTCCCATCTGACTTCTTATTTAAACAAAGAATTTACTCACACAGCTCTGCTGTTTGCTGCATATTTTCTATTTTTTCTGATCATTCTCTGTAAATCTTAAAGAAGGATGAATGTAAAAAGCCCAGTAGATCAGCGGTTTCTGAAATACTCAGAGCAGCCTGTCTGACAACAACCGTGCCATGTTCAAAGTTGCTTAAATGACCTTTCTGTCCTATTCTGATGTCTCTATCACATGATAGTATTTGAGTTAAGATCTGAACAGGTGTACCTAATAAAGTGGACATCACACTTTAACCTCTAAACTATAATTCAAAAACCAAAGCTTTGAGGTAATAACATAAACACATTGAAAAGTTGTCAGATTTGTTGCCTGATTCAACTTTTTATTAATTACAAGTCTTATTGGCCTAAAAAATAGTTTGACATTTTATTGAATTCTTGTAACAACTTACATTGACAATGAGTCATAAAATTACATAAACACTATTTAAACAGAATAACACAATGATCTCACCTAAGGTCAAATGTAAACAGACTAATCGTCATTTGCTAAGCTAACATCTACTAGCCATACAAGTGGGTATACAAAGTTTAATACTACATCTAATGAACACACTGCTACAGTCTTAATATATATCTACTGTGTACATAAGGAATGGGGATGGGTGTCATTCATGCATTCATTCAGTTTGTAAGGCAATTCTACCACCACTGACCCATGAGGGTTAAAAAGAGTCCAGCCAAGATGAGGCGTCTTCTCCTAGACTCATTATCAGCCTCATGTACTGTATTTCCCCCTACTAATAATGAAACAGTGCAGCTGGATAAAACACACACGCGTGATGAAGCATTAATTATGCAGCGCTAAACATCTATGAAACCAATTTGTAATCAGGAGGCGTGACAGCATACACTGGTATAATAACATTGAACCACCAGAAACCACTGGAGCTCTCTTCTTTACCCTTTATATGTGTGCTAACAGATGCTGACATATATGAGGGCGTTATTGAAAAAAACAACAACACAGTCACACTCGCTATTACAGAAAGACCAGTAACTGACATTTTTAACTCTTTAATTATTTGACTATTCTGCTTAATATTGAATCTACAAATAAATAACATCCTTTGCTAGGAATTAGGACACAACAGGGCCATTACACCATAAAGCATTTAACAGAATTTAATAGATACGCATGCTTAAGTGAAAACCCAGTCAAGAAAAATCGGTCAAGTCCAAAAGAGAGATAAACACATTGCAACAATCTACACTGCAAATAACTTATATGACTACAATCATAATGCAAATGTATAATTAAACATAAAACAACGTAGTAGCAAAACAAATGCTAATAAAAATTATAAAGCATATTTCATGTAAATATTTGCTAAACATATTCATAATTACCATGATTGCAGTTTAAGTTGACATCATAGAGGTTGACATCAATCAAAAAAAATTATGTAAATAAAAATGTATGTGTAATACATTTTTAAAATATTAATATAAAAGTATTAGATGAAACATCATTACAATAGTATTAGAATTTAAGACAGCAACATTAAAATATTACAAATATTATCATAATCATCAATAACATTTATAGTGCATATTTTGTTCAGAAATCATGTCTCAAATGTTTTATTTATGAATTTAAATATGATGTTATTTGGTTTTATTGCTATAGTTAAATGTCTAATTATTACTGAAACGTAAAAATTTTTAAAAATTCTAACCGTATTTTTTATTGCAAATGTACATACAGTGCTCAGCATATACGAGTCCACCCCCCACAAATCTCTCACTTAAAACAATATTTTCTATAGGATGTTTTACAATATTATATTTGTGCATATACATTAGTTTAGTCTGTACTGAAGCCACATCTAGAGCTAATCTAAGAAAATAACTTACAATAATGGTTCAAATTTGTTGCCCAAATCTGTATGCCAGGGAAAAACATTAAATAACAAAATCAAGAGAAACAAAATATATACAATTTTGTTAAAATGTTGTAGCTTGTCTTTTTTTTTTTTTGCAATATTTTGCATGAATTTAAATGTATCATCTTTCCATTTCTAAAGATGTTCTGTAACTCAAATATTATTTTAATAAAAATATCTGTTTAATAAATCTGTTTTATTCAAAAGCACCAATATATTACTCATATTAACTGAGAAATTGGTAAAGAAAAATATTCATTTTTTAAAATGGATTGTACTCATATATTCTGAGTACTGTACATTAAACTTTATTTAGTCTCTACTTGCAATTTGGTCGTTGATTGTGGATGGTATGTGGCATAAAACAATTGTTCTTTTAAAAAAATATTGCAATTAATAAGCATAACAATCATAATCGACCACTTTATTAGGTTCCTTTCCAATTATCTAAAGTAACACAAAATAATGCAAAAAACATTCATGTAATGCATCAGCAGATACTTCAAATGATTCTCCAAGGCATTCTCCAAAGCAGTGTGGATCTCGACTAAAGACCAGCATAACGCCTAATACGCAGTATCCCACCGCAGGACAGTCTATAGATAAAGTAAAATGCTTTCGGTGGCTCTCTAAATGAAATCAAAACAGTGACACGAGGGTGTGTTTACATTAAAGCGGACGTGACGTCGTAGGTTTTGAACCTCAGCGACCGCGCGTAGGGCTAATGAATTAGCTAAACGTTTTACGATTTATTGTCAGCTTGCCAACACAGGCTGTCCATTTGTACATCAGGATTTTTTAATTCTTGTTTTCCATCAGTGCAGTTTCATCATCAAGAGGTGAGGTGCACATCGAAAGGCCTTTTGCGCATGTTACAGGACTATGCTAAGTTAGCCATCGGCTACCCCACTGAGCACAGATAAACAAACCATGCACTCGGGATCAAATGTGTCTATTTGACTGCTAGTGAATGCGTGTCACATATCTGATGTATTTCTAAAATGTTTTCTACAAAACCGATTCTTTAAACGAGTGATTAAAAAGCCGGCTGCTAACAGTTTGTGAAGATCACCTGCAAACATGTTTTTCCAATACATATAACACTTTAAACGTTGAAACTACACGAAATCTGCACGCTGTTTGTATACATGTCGCAAAACAAACCGTGTTAGACTATTTTGACTTTGCATAAGAAAGTAGTTTGAAGCAACTTTTTTTGCAGGATATGAAACATTATCTCATTAACTCTTAAGAGTCATTAACTCTATTCGACTACGTTTTTTTCCTCAACTTTACTTTTTTATCTGTTATATAATCGCATATTTTGCCTTTCCAACACGCTGTTGCGGTATAATTGTCGTGTTTGTTTGGTTTGACAATGTACTTACCTCTCACGTGGATCTCTGACAAACTGTTATTCCGTTTTTTGTTGACTCTTCTTGTTTTTTATCCAAATGCAGGCAGGATGGATCTCCAAAAAATAATCCACGACGCGCTGTACGACTTCATTTTGTCATATATTCCTCACGCCGATCTGAGGTGAGGGCGTGTCAGTTCCTACGCTTAATTAAAGGTTTTTCCGTTATTTTGTGCGAGAAAAAATAACGTCTTTTTTGTTTAAAACAGTACTCTGGATGATGTCATTCTGTCCTACATCACTGGAGTGCTGGAAGATTTGGGGTCTCAAGAAAGTGTCGAGGAAAACTTTGATGTAGAGGTTTTTGTTGAAATGTTGGAGGCCTACATCCCTGGTTTCTCTGATATCGACAGGTAATTTGGGGAAATTGCTTGTAAACATAGACTACTGAAACTTACTATATTTTTTACATTACAATTTGAATGTGTTTTTGACTATTTAATTTTTGTATTGAAGTGTCAAAGTTTGCGAGATGATGTTTAATCTGGCATCAAAGTTGACTTCAGCCAGGGACACAGGTAATTTCCCCTTCATTTATCAATATAACATCAATTATATTTTTTATTATATTCAAGCTCAAGATATATCAAGAGAGTGATATTGAGGTAAAGTTGGTTATTTGCAAAATTCGTTCATTTTAACCGTACCTATATTGTTTACCGCACAAATTTTAATATTTGGTGTGAAGTCACATTTAAGTATGACTTCCAAACAACATTAGTACTATTTAATTGACCGTGAACAATTTTGTTCTTTGATAGTCATTGACTACTAATATTATTTCCCTGTTTAAAACTTGCAAATAATTCATTCATTCATTTTCTTATAGTCCCTTTAACATCGGGGGTCGCCACAGCAGAATAGTCCCTTATCCAGCATGTTTCACGCAGCGGATGCCCTTCCCACTGCAACCCATCACTGTGAAACACCCATACACCCTTACATACACTAACTTACACTACAGACTATTTAGCTTACCCCATTCACCTATAGCGCATGTCTTTGGACTGTGGGGGAAACCGGAGCACCCGGAGGAAACCCACACGAACACGGGGAGAACATGCAAACTCCGCACAGAAATGCCAACTGACCCAGCCGAGGCTCGAACCAGTGACCTTCTTGCTGTGAGGCGATCGTTCTACCCACTGTGCCACCGTGATGCGCAATTTGTAAATAATACTTTTCTGAAATTATATAAGGAGTGTCTGGATGTGCAAATATAAAACCAACTTTACCTCAATGATAGTGATTACCATCTTCCCTCTGTTGACTTGAAGCTCCAGAATTGAAAACATTTTTTGTTTTACAAGTTTTCTAAAATATATTGTTGAAATGCAAAAAGCATTCTTTTATTGAAAATTACCTAATTTGCATACATGTCTAGCAAAAAAACACTGAACAAAGTTGTTTAAAATTCTTGTTTTCTTATTATTTATGTATTGACATAAATAAATGTAAAATGATTTTAGTCACTACATAATTCAGAAACCGAAATACTCTGATCAGACAGAATTTTTTTTTTCGTAGAATAAAATGTCTATAATCAGGCAAACTATGCATGAACATATCCTTTTGTTAAAAACTGCAGATTGAAATGAATAAAACTGTGAAGTTTGGTAGATTTGAGATTTATTACTCTGTGTAGGTGAAAACCAAAACACATTTTGAGAAATCGGCCTTAATAAATATATATTATAATTGAAATGTAGACACAAACTGATAACGTGTGACCAAAAAAAAACTTTTAAAAGTGTATTTTAGATATTTTCTTTCCATTGGATTGAAAACCCCATATAAAAAACCCAAATCTCAGTTGACCGGTGAATGAAAATGTGTAGTGTCTCACTAAAAGTAAAACATAAAGCTGTTGCGCTGGACAAAAGTACTAGAAATCCTCTTGCACACTGATTTATAATCTTTGATTTTGTTTTTAAGAATCAGGAGAGATGAAAATCGAAGAAGGGAAATTTCCTCTCTCAGAAAGCTGTGATTTATCCCTTGGAGGTTCGAGAGAGAAGACACACAACCTTACTTTACAAGCAGAGGGAGCCACAGCTCAGGTATTGGCCTCATTTTGTCCATTCATTATGTACATGCTGGCAGACCGATTTACATTAGTTTGGGAATGTGTGTTCAGGTTAGTGAATCTTCATGGGATAACCAGGAGCAACATCTTCTTGAGATGTTTCCCAAATGCAGTGTGACTGAGGCCAGAAGTGCACTGTCCATTGCTAAAGGAGACATGGAGGAAGCTGTTCGTCTCATTATTGAGGGAGATGTCCAGCTTAAGTGCCCTCCGTCTCTCACTGTGAGTTCACTTGAAAAGTTCAATTTATTATAGACGTTTGTCCACAGAAATTGGTTAGAGAATAAATGATCTACACTGGCTAATTAAGTCTTAATCTAATAATTAAGATTGTGTTTATGAAATGGGTCCTTTCTGCTCACCAATATTGCATTTATATAATGTAAAATATATTTAGCTTACAGTGTAATTATTATTGTTATTGTAATATATTTTAGTACTTCGTTACAAATAGAAATTAGTACTTGTATGCAATAAAGCGATTTAAATAACAGCAAAGACATTTATTTAAAAAAAACAACAGATGATTATAAAATAAGAGTATTTATACTTGTGTAATTTTTTTACATTAAATAAAGCTTAAGTAGAATACAAATAATATATGAAAAACTGATTATGTATATTAAATTACTAGAATTTAAAAATCTAAATATTACTAAATGCTATAATGCTGTACACTAAATAATATGATTTTTTTTATTGATACATTTCAGGCAAACCAGGGGAAGACCGTCTCTGCTGAAGTGGATCAAAAACTTAAAGCAAGCATTTTAGAAAAGTGAGTGTTTGCTTCATCACAAATTATTTGCAACTATAACAAAAAGCTGTCATACTGGAAGTGACTGCAATGTTTGGCCTCACAGATACATGCTGGTTGATGATGAGGAAGACAAGAAAGTACACAGACCAGTCACTCCAAAAGATGTGAGTTTGTGGTGCCATGTAACATTGACATTGATGAACTGTGTAGATATTAATGGGAAAGTTCTCAGAAAAGGGAAAATTTGCTATTCATTTATTCACCCTCAAACCACTGAAACCGTGGTCTTTGGTAAACCACAAAATGCCAATGGCTACTGGCACTTTGAGAGTCAAAAAACATATACAGGAAAAATAAAATGAATATCCTTCATACCTGACAATACATTGAGTCTGTGCAAGAAACAGAATATTATAACATTTATTTGCCTGTAATCTCTTGACAATTTTCTTTTGAGTCAATTTTTGGGTAGACCTCATCACCAAATTAGACCTAAACCATTTAAAACAGTTATAAAACATAATTTTTGATGTGTTCTGACTCACTACAATGTGAACAAACACTTGAATAAAGGGACAGAATCAAGCTGTTTATTGTTTCCCCCACAAATCCCCATTTCATGTGGAAATCTGTAAATTCGTGTAATGTGACTTGAAATGTTTTTCATTTAATTTTTGTGTTTGATTAGATCTATTCATGTTTTTAAAAGCATGAAAGTGAACTTGTGCTGTTCTGTGCATGTACTCAGCCTCAGAGACGAAACAAACACTGGCAAGTAATATCTCTTTTAGCTTAAATTGCACACTTACAGTTGAAGTCAGATTTAATAGCCCCCCTGAATTATTAGCCCCTTGTTTATTTTTTTCCCTCAATTCCCCAACACATTTCTAAACATAATAGTTTTAAAAACTCATTATTAATAACTGATTTATTTTATCTTTGTCATGATGACAGCAAATAATATTTGACTAGATATTTTTCAAGACACTTCTATACAGCTTAAAGTGACATTTAAAGGCTTAAGTAGGTTAATAAAGTTAAGAAGGCAGGTTAGGGTAATTAGGCAAGTTATTGTATAGCGATGGTTTGTTCTGTAGACTATCGAAAAAATGTATAGCTTAAACTGGTTCTTAAATTAAAATATCCTTTCATTCTAGCCGAAATAAAACAAATAATCCTTTCTCCAAAAGAACAACTATTATCAGACATACTGTGAAAAATTCCTTGCTCTGTTAAACATAATTTGGGAAATATTTAAAAAAGAAAAATTAAAAGGGGGGCTAATAATTCTGACTTCAACTGTAAGTGGTCAAATACATCTTTTATGATTATTCACATAAATGTTCTTTATGTTATAAATCAATGTAATGAGTTGAGAAAATGGAAATGCACGTGTAACAGTAAATTGCTGTATGGCTCTTAAAGTGACAGCGTACTGTATTCCTGCTGCAAAACGTGCTTATCAGTATTCAGTGTTGTGGAAAAAGTTATTTTTAAAAAGAAATATCTCAAGTGATCATCTAGAAGGGCATTGTTAAGCCCAGCCGAGATGGGGGATAAAACATAGAAGTAACATAACTTTTCATCAAAAACATAATATAAATACATAACATCATTTATAAAAATAAAAAAAGTAACTAAAAATATCACATTTATTTATTTTTTTAAGTGATTCGAGACTGTGATATATTACTTTTAAAAAGTAACTTTCCCAATTAAACAACAAAAGACAAGGATGAAATCACTCATTGCTCTTGAGCAAGACTCATCAAGCTTAATTCCTACATTGAGGACTATGCTTAAAGCACAAAGTTTGTTTCATTTGTATATATTATTCTATCGTATTTTATTTTGAGTCATTTTGAGGACATTGTTTATTTAATTTGTTTGATTTGTTTTTGTTTGCTCTGTTTACTTTGTTTTTAGTTACCCATTCTGCTGTGGTATTGAGAATTGTGAGATTTTATAGTAGTAGTAGTAGTAGTAGTATAGTAATAGTTTGTCATATGGCTCACCCATAATCATTTGGTAGGGGTTGTTATCACAATTATTTCAAAGTTATTGTGATTATGATTTTAATCCCATAATTGAGCAGCTATATTGATGTGTACAATGTGTAATTACTTAAACTGGTAAAACAAACTATCTGAACTGAACTGTGCGAACAAACCATTTTATCACTGACAATGTAACTGCAAATAATCATACTTCCTCATTTACTCCAGGCTTTAGATCACTGTTAATAATGTTATGAATAATGTCCAGTTTCTTGCTCAGACCAATTGTTTTGTTCAACAAGATCTTGGGTGTATCATCACAATCCATGGGTGCTAAATTTGTTCTGCCCTGATATGGTATTTTGATATTCAGAGTACTGATAATGACCACAGTTCATGCCATTAATGTTAAAATCCTTGGATGGACTGAGGAAATTAACAGCAAACTTAATTTTGGAGTGAATTTTATTAATCATCTCCGTTATTCACTTGGTCGGCAGGCCCCTAAGAAAATGGTGCGCTATCACGGCAGCCAAGTGGTCACTACAAAGGGAGAGCGTTATCATCTAGTCAAGAAAGAAGAACCAGAAGACATGAAGAAGACTTACGTCAGCCTCAAACCAGCGCGCAAATACCGCTTTCATTGATGAAAGGCATCTTGTGGATGGACCGGTCAGAATACTCCCTTCTTGTTTTTGACATTTGTGTCTGGATCTCTGTGACTGGAAACAAACGATTTTAGTTTTTATTTACACATATCTTGGTCCAAATGTGTCCATTCTCATATATGGTGCTGGAGGGTTTATTTGTTGTTGTGTGGGTTGATATTTTGTGTGATCTTCTAGCAGGTCTCTTTTTTCGAGCCCTTTTAAGTTACTGTATTTATTTTTTTAAACTACTTTTTACTAAAACCTTAAGCTCTACCTTAAAAAAAACATGAAGGTGTTTACATTTGACTGTTTAATTTATGCCAAATCCAGTTTCATTCATAATTTCAAATCAAACGAACTGGTTGCTTTGTTATAAAATCAGCCAATTTAGCTCATCTTCAGTGAGACGTCAGTGTTTGTACTTTGCACTCTGTGTTTATTTTCATATGCAGAAATAAGACTCCATATATGTTCCTACAGAAGCTAAAGAATAGCAGGGTCCGTGCGACAGGTGATTTTTTTTTTTAAGTTGCAGTTCAAATAACGAGGTCTGCCTGGTAAAATTGACACTGGAGAAGACCTTTCACCTCCATATTTACTAGTTAGTTTCTCTGTAATGTGTAGCTAGCTGGCTTTGCGTAGTTTGAGTAATGAATGTGCTTTTGTGTTCACTGTTGTATTACCATATTCAGATTACACCAGTATTTTTCGAGATGGTTTGTTTGTTTGTGCTTGATGTACTCCATTTTTACATGTTGTCTTTGGTGTAGAACAACAGTATCGGCTGTCAGCATTACCTTCACCTCCGACATGACCCTGAAACTGAAGTGCAGTGATTAGATTGAAATATATTAACATTATTTTTTAAGGACTGAGGATGTTTTTGAGAGTTACTAGTAAAGAATTAATGTTTTATGAATGTTGTGTCTTTATTGTGTCCTGTGCTTCCAGTATACTGAAGATTCGATTTCGAAGTGGAGGAAAGTACACATCTAAAGTGGGGTGAGGGAAAAAAGGTTTAATTTTAAAGGTTACAAGAAATCCAGAATGAAACTACAGAGATCACAAGATCATGCAGGTTTTGTTCTCTTACATTTTAACACATGCTAGATCATGCTCTATAACAGTGGTTCTCAAAGTGGGGGTTGCGGGACAATAAGGGTGGGGGGGTCAATTGGTAATTTCCAAAAATGTAATCTATTTTATTAGGCTATTATAATGACCATATTTCATCCTTTACTTACAGAAGAGAAAAAATGTGGGTAATAGTTACATTAAAAAAAAAACGACGACATACAAATAAAAGGCCATGATTTTTGCAATGATTGCAATGAAAAGGCCATGATTATATTAAAGAAAAAACAATAGCGTCAGATGCAGCAGATTGATTTTATGGCACCACCTTGTTAAACTTTCTGACACCTTTTGGGCACTCACGTCCATTAAAAATAAAATCAGGCCACACCTGAACATGGAGGACGATCTCCAAATGGTGTTCACCTCTCTGTCCTGTGTGACTCCTTTTGATGGTGCTGAGAGCCAGCTCAGTGGAAACGTCCTGGAGGAACCAAAAAACAAAAGAAAAGTGCCGATGGTTCTGTTCACCTGGGAAGAGGAGAAGGTGAAGGAAAAAGTGGAGAAGAAACTCAAGAAGGAGAGGGAGAGAAGAGAAAGAGAGCTGCTGTATCACCGTTACAGAAATGATCCTAAACTGAAGCACCTGTGGATCAACAAACACAACGTCAACTACAGATGGTACTGATGCTGATCATCGTCCCTCCCCAAAATATCCCACTCACCCTTTACCCACTGCACACTCCTGCCTGTAAATAAACACTGTGCAATGGCTGAAAGATCTCCGACTCTTCTTGTCTATTTTAAAGCATCATTCAAAAGCATCATATAAAAACATGATAAAAAAAACAAACACTTGACTAAAAATCATTTTTACATATTTTTATAATTAATGAAACTTTTTTTCAAGCCACATCAGTGATATGGACACCGTCACCTATTGGCACTTACTTTTTTATATGGATCATTTCTGTTTAAAATTATTTTCATATTGTCATATTCATAAACAAACAAATGAATTGTTATAAGTGATGATCTGTGTTGAGTAAATTACTTTAAAAGGAAATTGAGTATTAATTGCATCATTAAAATGATATTTTTTACTTCTCCAGCAACTAAAAAATGATTTAATTTCTCAAAGAAATTTCATTTCTCAATTCTACTTAAAATTCCCTTAATTCTCAACACATAGATAACAGAAATTAAACTCTTTTCATTCTTTACATTTGAGTCAAATATGAACTTTAGCTTTATTTAAAATTTGAATATGTGAGCATTTTAATACCTAACATATTTTTAGTCAACAAAAATGTAAATATTATAGCATGTGTATCATGAAAGTTTTGAAGAATGACACCATATTTCATACTGTATACTGTATCATCACTGAATCATTTATGACCAATTTTCTTCTTTAGTTGAAAAATAGGATTATTTAGTCAAATATATTTTTATAATAACTACAAAATACAACAATTATTCTGCTTCTCTGAGCAGTTTAATTTATTTACAGTAGCCTATTTGAGGCCAGTACAATGTTTTTACCTAAAATGACAAGTGATTGCAGGGACACTGTAAAAAATGTTGGGAGTTAGCACATTAGAAAAGCAATGCATACAGTAACTACTTTTTGCTGTAATGCAGTAAAGCATTACTGACACATTTTAAACGATATTGTTACTTGGTACGTGTTTTGGCACACTTTTTGGTCTTTTTTAAAGAAGGAAAACCAATTAGGCTTTTAGTTGTTTGTTTGTTTGTTTTCAATTTTAAGTACTCTTCAAACATCTTGGTCATTATAATAATTCTATATATTTTTTAGGAAACTAATTATTTTATTTAACAAGAATGCATTAAATGTTTTGAAAGTGACAGTAAAGACTAGATAATATGCTCAAATGTATTAGGTAACAATTACGTACTATATTTTAAAATAGCAGATCAATATGGCTGATTACATTGATGATTAACATTAATTACACTGTAAAAAAAATGCTGGGTTCCACACAATTACTTTAAGTTGTCCCAACACAAATACGAATACAAAGTACAAATTTAAGTGGATTGAACATAAAACAATTGAATTGTCTCCCAAAAAAATAAAAAATGTGTTGTCTCAACTCATTTTGAATAAGTATTTTGAGAGTCATTTTTAAGTGTATCCAGTCAATCAATTGATAGAAATAAAATTCTATTAGTTAAGAAAACTTGATCTTCAGAATGTTAATTAGGGGAATGAGTTTCGGTTCATGAATTCGACCGAGAAACAAGGAGAAATTATTTTATTTGCATTTCTTTCAAAATTGCTGAATTATGATTAATAAATAAAAAAGGCGGCACAATGAAACTATTAGCAGAAAGAAATCAGTCAAATCGTCGCATCAATTTTAAAAAAAAAATAATAATAATTTTATAATCAGGTGAAACTGCAATATAATTCCACACGCAAACATTTGAACAGTAGCTTTTATCACTTACACAATAAATATTTGCAATTTAAAATAAAAATAATAATTCAAAACAAAACTTTCAAAATTAGATGAAACCATTCAAAAGCTTTTATTTCCTTACAATTCATGGAGACACTTAACACTTGGCAAGTGTAGTTTGTTCTGAATTACAATCCTTACTGAAATGGTACCATATAACGTTACACTGAAAAATAAAACATCAAGAAACTAAAACATTTGCTTCAATGTTCACATAGCTAAAAAATAAAAAGAAGGGAAAAAAAATACCATTAAATATGCATAAACAAATGCAAACTTTAATTCAGTGAGTCGGCTGCAAAAGGAAAGAAATCCCTTCAGTTTAAAAACACATTGTGATTTAACCGTTGTATTCTGCTTTACTTCTATCCTAACAGAAACATCATCATCATCATCAGAGTCAAAAGCAAACACAAAAAACACCATTAACAATGACAGTACGAACCGGTTCAAACCGTCAATGGTAGGTTTCAAGTTGTAAATCATCCTCCGTTGTGGATGTGCTTGAGGCGCTCAGCCAGAATTCACTGTACGGACTCAAATCCACAGGAGTTTTAATCAGGACATATGGCACCTTCTTTGTCCCAACATGGGACAAAACCTGACAACAGGCGCTCTGGGTGGTGTAAAAGTGCTTTAGAGGCCTTTGCTAATGCATTCGTCTATTTTTAACTCGTTTTTAGCACATAATGCTGAATTTAAGGACGCTTGTTAAGGAGAGATCATATCAGGATTCCTCAACAGTGGTATTTTTCCTTACACCAACACAGAACTAACAACAATGGGTCCAGTAAGTGAAAGCAGACAAAGGCGGAAGTCTTTATACTGCCAAAATACTGCCATGCACTGGCATTTCAACAGTCTGAATGTACACACAAGCACAAACTCCCATTCACGTTCTCTCTCACACACACACGCACACATATAAACAGACCGTCATAGCAGCACACTAAAAAAGCTTCAGTACAAGCTATTAACTCAGTCCATGATCATATCTGCCCTTGATCATCATGTTCAGCAATGGACCAACCTGTTGAACATACAGAATCCATATTCAGTATTTGTCATGAATTTTGTTATCATGGAGAAATAACAAAAAATTCAAAATTAACAACACAGAATTCAGTAAAATGACAATATTTCTTCATTTGGCTCATAATCTACGTTCCATCCAAGGATTGAATTAAACTTTTGCACAAATCTGAAATTTCACAAAGTTATTGCGAATAAATCATCAAAATTTCCATCAAATGAATCAAACTGAGCAAAATAGTCACTTCCTGATAAACTGGAGCCAAATATCAACAAGAAAAAAGGAATTTGCTGCAGTAGGAGAAGCCACTGAGGGCCTTATTGCTTATTTAATAAATAAAAGTTTTTAGATTGACCAAAACAACATTTCAGATGTTGAGCAACATGGTTGATCTATTAGTTTGTCCAATAATGCCATCCTATCGCACAGCAGTTCTGACAGAAAACCTTTTTTTGTGTGTGTGATTATGAGCTGTTAAGACAAAACTAGACCCAATCTCAATTCTACCTCTTAGCCCTTCCTCTTACTCCTACCCCTCGTTTTGCTCATGCATGCCAAGGGGTAGGGGTGTGCCAATTTTCTTTAGCTTGAAGGCGTAGGGCTAAGGGGAAGGGGTGAATAGCCCTTCGAATGAAGATTTCTCAGGACCACACTCGAAACAACGGGGTAAGAAAATTTCCCAGAATACACCAGCCACAACGGCAGTATTGCTGAACCCGGAAGTAAGGAGATCCACAAATTAGTATTTTTTGTCATTACGAATTTTTACAACAAACAAACGTGTTTTAATATATTCATAACCACGTTCATGTTTTACCATCATGCTTTAAAAAAAATTTTAAAAACGATCTATAATCCCTATTAATAACTCCTGTCCAGCAGTCCCACAACATTCTGAAACATCGATGACGCTCGAATACCCTGTCAGACAAGTCTCGTGGCTGGGAATGAGCTTTTTACAGTGTCTGCTATAATGTTAGTTGTTTTTGGTGTGTTTACGTTAATGAATATGGCCACTGTGTTAAATGCACAGTATAGTTACGATCTTATTGCCACATTAGATCGTTATAATAACATGATATATGCCTTCAGTGATTTGCTGAAGATAAATACCAAAACAAAAAAAACACAACTGGAATAACTACAGCAGTCGCGATCGTCTGATCTCATATAAAGCATGAGATCGTGATAACACATGATGACGTGTGCAGGTGCTGTAGTGCTGTCCCAATTCTTAGGTGTAAATTTTGAAGCCCTTCCTGAGTAGGGGTAGGGGTACAAAAATAGAATTGGGATTGGGCCTACATGATTTTTTTTGATGCGCATGCTGGAACTCATTCAATAAATATGTTTCCATCATAGTACATTTTGTTTCCCACTGGATAAAAATAAATAAATGAAAACATGGTTAATGTTAAGGATTTTTACTACTGTTCCAGGCATGACAGTATTTAAAATGATACATCAAGCTGAAAACAAAATGTAAAACCATGTAGTATTTTGATTAATTATGCCGTGCATAAACACCTCGAAACAAATTTCCAGATGAAAATAATGTTTGAGATTTGTCAAATAGGTCTAACAGGAATTTTGTCTGTTGTTGTTGTTTAAAGGATTTTTTTACCCCAATTTAAAAAAAATTTAAATTAAAAATGAGCAATGCAACTCTGATGTGTACAAAGTATGGTAGACAAACTCATATTTACACTTTGTTTTGGCACACAAAAATATTCTTGGAGCTTGTATAATTAGAGTTGAACCACTGAAGTCACCAATGTTTTCCCCATGTTTTTGGTTCCTTTTCTGGACTTTGAATGATTTGGGAATGAATTTGAATCAAATGACTAATCCTTTTTTTATTAATGACTATCTGATTGGTGTTTTTTCTCAGTATATTAAATGCTCAATGTTAAGTCATGCCTCTTTTCCTTGTAAGTTCAGACTTCGCAAGTTTGATTTAGAAAACACCAGAGGACACGCCGGGTAAATCTTCAAAGGGAACGGTGTACTTTATAACCTCATTCACATCACCCTGGCTACGCGGTTTCACTTTCTTAACAATAAAATGAAAACTTGATATAAGGAACTGCCTATTTTCATTTTGATATTAACAACTAAACAGACACCAAAAACGTTGAGGCATCATGTAGCTACATATTTATATGATTGTCATCTTCACTGTATGCATATTTATAATAAAACAGAGGCTGTAACTTTTTCATTTTCATTGAAAAATATGAAACAAACCCTCTCTTTTGCTGAATATCAGTTTTAATAATCAATAATAGGCATTATTAAAGTATAGCGTATAATAGGTTTATACAATATAGAAAACAAAGGCAAGCAATCAGTCAAATGTGCAGAATCAGTGTACGTAGGTACATAAATCAATATATGAACTAAATCTTTATGCTCAACCAAAACACGCTACATGAGAAAAATAGATTCAAAAGACCAAAGAGTCTTGTACTAAATGTAGACAAGATAAATTATATTATTTTTAAAAACTATAGTGAGATTACATCCAGCAGTAGATCCTTGATGAACTGTCCGACATGTGCAGCTCTCATCTGGGGAGGTGTGCTCAAAGCACCAGCTGACTGCCTGGGGCTCAGACATCCCCATACGCTGCCAGAGTGTGTGTATGGTCACGTGATGTGCATTTTCAGTGGTATAGCGTGGATGGAGATGTTTTCAGAAATGCTAGGTGAAACGCTTGTGTGGATTGTTTTCGTTCTAAAACGCCATTTTAAAACTAAAACATATTAGTGTAAATGGGGCCTAAGAAATGTCTTCCTAAACAGTGTACTTCAATTTTAGACCGCATTAAAAGCCTGTTTTTTTATGTAATTTGTTAGAAAAATATCCGTTAAGACAAAGAACATGTAAAAGAGAACTCGTGATGTCAAAATCGCACGAAGCTGACTTGCTCCCTCGGTCAAAATCGAGGGATCAAGAGTATGTTCATGTAATGAATTGGAATGACATGACCAATCCTTTTCTATTAAATGACAACAGCAGATTATTTAGGCTGATCTCACTTTAAGAAATGTCTTCCACAACAGTATACTTTAACTTCAGGTTGTTTTTTTAAGGCCTGGTATTTTTATCTAATTTGACACTAAATAGATCCGTTAAAGAGAAAGAACGTGTAAAAGAGAACTCAGCATTGCGCTCGGTGTCATTCAGTATCGATACATAGTGAAATATCAATACTTTTGATAACATTAATATGAAATCTATTCTTTGTACGATTGCATACAGGAAACATTCATTTTGGCTGTAGTCACAGTCAAATGTAGGCACTATTTTACTCAGGTTTAAAGCAGGTTAGCCACAAATACACTTGTAATTAGGTTATTGTCAAGGTTAAAATACACTGGGAATTCCTTAATGCATTATTCATATCTGTGGACCTAAAAACGGAAAATGGCTTTGATTGACTGTTCTACTTCTCCGTACCTCATGCGGGTCCCCCAAGGCCTCTCCCAACATCTTCTCTATGTTCCTCATTATGGCCACCTTCTGATGGGCTTTCAAAGGATACTCTATCCTCTTTGGAGTGGGAGCCCCCTGGAAATGTTTGGAGCAACAATGGTTGATTTGTGCACAGATGTATCATGTATACTGACACCAAAGTGCATGAGTGAGATAAAGCATACCTTGTACCAGAAGTTGACTGTGATGGTCTCTCCTCCATTTAAAAGGGACTCGATGTGATGCCACCTACAGCAAGAAAAAAAAAAGTGCAAACTATTATTGAATATTTATTGGAAATATTCACTACCTAATATTCACTACACTATTCCTTTAAAACAAATGTTACAAATATTAAAAAAAGAGATCCAACTTGGTGTCCAGTATCAATTAAATTTACAAAGGTAATTTAATACAGAGAGAAACAATATTAAAGGCAAAAACCATCTCACTTTTGAGAACATAAAATTACAGATATACATACCCATGTAATATTAAAACAACATGCTCATCCTGACGTACTGATTATAATAAATCACGTAACATTTTAAATTAATAAACATTTATAAATTTGTCAAACTCAGTAGTTTTAAGTATAGTCTATATAAATTGTTACATTATATTGTGTTTTAGTAAATATTTTCTGTAAATCATAGTAAAAAAAAAAAAACTTTTTTGGCTAATAAAAAATACAATTAGACAAGAAACATTGTAATGCACGCAAAAAAAAAACTATTTACCCAAATACATACTTTAAAAGCATTGCATCTTGCAAAAAAAGGTGTAAATAAAAATGTTTAATAATTATATTTAAACATTTCTTCATTATTTCAAGATTGCTTTAATATGTCTAATTCTGATACCAACTCATTTTAAACTAAACCCTTTATAGCTATCCTAAACTGAACACATAACAATCTCCCACATGTGCTTTTACATATAATATTTTTATTTTAAAATATATATTTTACATATAATAGTTATTAATGACACAAGGACTTGATAAGATAAGAGCACCATGCCTGCAAGAAAGTCAAACTAAAAAACAGTTCCCATTTACAGTTGCTACGGGCCCTTGATAAAGTCACTTATGCAAAGCACATGTTACAAAACTGAAGCTCGTCACCATGTATACACATTCAAGCACTCGCTTCCATGACTTTTGCCAATCTGATGTGCACTTTACACAAATAAACTGCACTTTACAGAACTAATTAAAATTAAAATATTTAGAGATATGAACCACTATTTTATTTTTATAATGTGGGCTTGCTTTTAAAGGCTGTATCCACAGTACAGCTATGAGAGAGAGAATAAAAGAGGCCCCTTCAAAATTCTTTGTTTATCTGGATTTACAATTTAGTTACAAAAAGTGCCATGTTCACATTCATTTTAGATTTTGTTTTAACCTCGAGTTAAAAATCTATTTGGTGGAATAATAACCCAATTTGCTATTCTGACCAACAGTCATTTTCTAAAAAAATATTTAATTTATATTACATTTTTTGTTTATTTGAAATACAAAAGTCCATACTAGACTAAAACATTTTTTTTTTTAAATCAAACACATATCAGAAAACTGAGAACATTGAAGTGGCCATTTCAATTCTTTACATAGCTGTATATACAGTTGACGTCAGAATTATTAGCCCCCCTGTAGACTTCTGTTTACCAAAGGACTTTTTTTCCAACGCATTTCTAAACATAATAGTTTTAATAACTAATTTCTAATAACTGGTTTCTTTTATCTTTGTCATGATGACAGTACATAATATTTTAGGATACTAGTATTCAGTTCAAAGTTAAAATTTAAAGGCTTAACTAGTTAATTAGGATAATTAGGCATGTTAGGGTAACTAGGCAAGTCATTATATAACGGTAGTTTGTTTTGTAGACAATAGGCTTGTGCCGGTATTCGGTAATGCGATAAATCACGGTAATGAATATGCACGATATTGTTATCGCGGGCACTTCAAAATACCGTGAAAAATAATAGATCCGAATTTATATTCTTAGAACGCGCCTTAGCTTATTTTTCATCAACCGCTTGAAGAAACACTGCGTATATGCTGCGCAGAACTGATGCGCACTCTGATGTAAACAATCCCCACATGTAGAAGCCCTGTGTGCAGGCAGAGCGTGCCGCCGCTGCCACCGCACTATAATCCTCACACAGACCGGGCACTTTCCCGGTGGGTCGACGTACTTTTTGGGCCGGGCTGATCATCGTCTTATGATTTGATCGGCCCATAAAAGGCTTAGCAGCCTATCGTTTTTTTCTGCCTTAATGATTGACGCTGCTGTGATCTGTGACTCTCTGAAACTAGATGCTTTTTTTCCCGGACAGACAGACCGGGCCGGTCCATGTGACACTGCAGCCCATTGGCTCTTTTCGGTATTGACATTGGGCTGGCCCAATCACAAACTCCTATTTTGGACTCCGTGTGAGCGTGCGTCGTCTGTGTGTATTTGTCAAAATAGTCGAGAGTCAGAGAGAAGAAGCGCAAGGGAGGCGCAGAGAAATTGCGGGAAATACGCCGGCGTTTCATTTAGCGATTCTGAAAAGTTCTCTGTTCATTCTAGTACACGGCTAAAAACGCAAATCACGTGACCACACCCTCTCTGCCCAGAGCTGCAGCCACTAGTTCAGCGGGTAAGCATAAACCCCAGGTGAGAGGATAGTGCTTGTCAGACAGTTCATCTGCTGGATGATCTCATCTCACTATAGTTGTTAAACGTGATATTGAATTCATCTTGTTGTCTCTATCTAACAATTCTTATGTCTTTTGAATCACTTGTTCTCAGTTAACTGTTTTGGCTGAGTGCAAAGATAAGCTAATATATTAATTTATGTAACCACATACACTGATTCTGCACATTGACTGATTGCTTACCTTTATCGTTTAAATTTAATGTACGTTATACTGTTATAATGGCCATTATTGGTTATTAAAACTGATATTCTGCAAAAGAGACAGTGTAAATCAAATATCAAAATGAAACAAATTTGACTTATATTGTGTTTTCATTGTTTAGATAGTGAAACAGCAAGCAGGATGAGGTGAAAGAGGTTAAAATGTAACACTGTTCCCTTTGAAGATTTACCCATGCATTAGCAGGCAGTTTTTGTTATGTTTATTATTGAATATAGGCTGAGTGAATAGTGTATTGAATAAGCTAAATTGACTGTAGTGTATGAGTGTGTGTGAATGAGTGTGTATGGGTGATTTCCAATATTGGGTTGTGGCTGGAAAGGCATTTGCTGCATAAAACATGCTGGAATAGTTGGCAGTTCATTCCACGATTGCTGATCGAAGACGGTTTCCCTTTGCACATTCACTTTGATATAATTGCTCAAGTTTACTTTTATATTGTGTATTGTTTTATTTATATTTATTTGTATTTAAATGTTTGAAGTACTTTTAGTTAATTAAAAAGTTATTAAAGTTACTAAGTTGACGAAACTGAAGTTTTTTGTGTTTTTTTACCTGTTTCTCTAGTAAAATTACAATATCGTGATAATACCGTATACCGTGATAAAAGCTCAATCAATTAATCGCAGCACGAAAATGTGATACCGGCACATGCCTAGTAGACAATCGAAAAAATATATATATTGCTTAAGGGGGATAATAATATTGACTTTCAAATGGTTTTTAAAGAATTTAAAACTGCTTTTAATTTAGCCAAAACAAAACAAATAATCTTTCTCCTGAAGAAAAAAATACTATAGTTAAATACTGTGGAAAAACTCCTTACTCTGTTTGGGAAATATTTGAAAAACAGAAATAAATTCATAGAAACGCTAATAATTTTGACTTCAACTGTAAAAGGATATTCTGAAAACAACTGGAAAATGGTACAAAATCCTCTAAAGAAAGAGAGAAAAATTCACACTCAGGCAGCCATGAGGAAAAAGTATGGACTGTAGAATTACACAGCTGGTTGGCATCATTTTGCCCTACAGTGACTAGAGGGAGCAAGGAGTTGGAAGAGAAAGCCGTCATGCTGAGTCACTCCCACAGGCTTGAAACTAAGTCAGCAGCCCATGGAAGAAAGAGGCAGAAGCCCAACCAATGACACAGAAAACTGAGAGAGAGCCAACACTTCACTGACACTGATATTTTCAAGCTGCTAATGTATAGACTCAATTTTAAAAAGTACATTTATATATTTACTTACATCTGTGTGAGATCAAACAAACCATTTCAGTTTAACTGACTTTTATTCTGCTATTTTTTACTGCTACAAACATGTTTGTAGTTTGAGTTTCTTTTTACTACTGAACACAAAAGACGAATTTTTTGAAGAATGTTGGAAACCAGCAGCCATCGAATTTTATTTAATATATATTTTTCTTATTATAGATGTCAATGGCTACTTCTTCAAAATATCTTCTTTTGTGTTCGACAGAAAAAAAAAAAAAAAGAGTTGGAACCACTTGAGGATGAATAAATTGTGACTATACACACATGCTTATTTTTTAGGAAAACTATCCCTTTAATTGATTGCACAAAAGAAAAACTTTAAGTAATTAAAATTTCAATTTGTTATATCCTAAATAATAATTCCTAACATGTTTTCTGCTATTATCTAATTAAACAGTTAGCTCCACCCTGTACTCCACATTGGGTTAAGCCAGTCTGAATAAATGACATGATTCAGCTTGAAGCAATAATTGTGATGAATTTTCTCTAAGTATTTGAAAGCAAACTTACCAATACATGGGGATGTACAGGACATCTCCAGGTCCCACAACAGCCTCATACCCAACAGCATTTTTGAAATTAGGAAACTTGTCATAGTCAGGGTTTTCAAAATCCACCTAAGAATGCAAAAACAAATATGCATTGAACATTTTGCAGATGAAAATATGAAAAGGTTTTATCAACCAGTGGATTTATCTTTTCAGGCCAAGAACATTTAACCTGCAATGCTTCTTGGAATAGCACATATATATATGGGTCAAAGTCGATGTCCCATTTTTGGTGCCTGCATCAAATTAAGCAATTCTGTATACAGAGAAAGCTTATTAAACGAAATTAAAGTGTCTTTTTGAAAGCTTCAAATTAGAATAAATTGTTGAAATTAAGTATGCTGACATTGTATAGCGATTTTTAAACGTTTTTTTTTTTTATTTCATCAAATGACTCTATTTGCCTGATATTTAAGTAGGTGAGTACTGTAAACCATGGTAAATGCATATTATTCAACATTTTTAAAAATGGCCATTCTAAATGTATGGGGAAAGAATGTTAAGCTCTATTACTTTTATTGTTTTCATGCTTGAAAACCCCTTCTTGTTTTTGACTCAAAAACACAAATTTCTGACAAGTATCTGTGCAAACTTGAACTCTATAAAAATGTTTCTGGGACATGGTATGGATCAAATCCAAGGATCAACATTTGCCCATCGCTGTTTACACGTTTCATTTTTTGTATTTCTAGCCAATAAAGTCCTGCTGATGGTCATAAATGTGGCCGCTGAATAAAGTAGTAGAAACTGATCAATATAAAATATAGCTTTAGGGATGCATGCTATATCGGCGGCCATATCGTTATCGGCCGATAAATGCTATTTTTAATGTTACCATTCCGATGTCAAAATTAGGTCGATATCTTTAAGCCGATAGATTACGTAATTGTACAGAACTGCCTGCCTCGTGCATGTGTGGTATTACTGTGGGTTAATAACTCAATAAGTAACCATATTCCTTTTCATTGTAGATAGGTTAGATAATGTCATTGTGTATTGTGGTTTAAATCGCCTCAGGAAAAATATTGCATACTAAAAGTGGAGTCGTTTGTAATCTAATATGTTATTGTCAACACGTTGCTTGCCATGTGGAGTTTATGTAAGATTGTATTCAGTTTGATCGATTATAACGAATGATTTTAACGAGTGCACTTGATGGCAATACTGTCTATATTTAGCTTTTCGCTTGTACGGTGGCTCTGAACTGTCAAAATACCTCTCAAAACGTGTTTTTCGGACATTACATATTTGTACATATACTAAAACACATTTTATTTAAGAACATTTGAGCTGGTTTCAGTTCTTAGTTCTTTCATTTTCATTTTTAATTTAAGATATAGTTATTTACTTGTTTGTTAATTAAGTCCCATTTTGTTATTTAACATATTAAGTTTATGCAACAGTCAAGTAGCATGTTAATTTGCTATGCAAAGAAAAGGAAATTCTTTATTTTTGGCATGCTGATTTACGTAAAATCATGAATATAAATCTATATATCACCTTGCAGTTTTGAAATTATTGCTTTTTGCTTTGAGTAGGCTTTTCAGTTAATGAGATCAGATCAAACATTAATTTTTTTTTTAATAAAATCATTTGATCACTGTATAAAAATATAACACTTTGAAATAGTTTTATTTATCGGCTATTGTATATTATCGGCCAAAAAATCCATATCGGTGCATCCCTATATAGCTTTTTATAAATCAACAGATAATGTCCACAATAGTTTGCATGCTGCACTGCTAAAGTAAAAACAAGGGTGATGCAACACAGTATTACTAGTTATATTGAATATCTTTGGACAGTAAACATCTGAAACATGACATGCCAAAATCTGAGAAGCAGTGTTCGGGGTGGGTGTTATCAAGCAAATAATACCTGACTCTGTCTGTCACATGGATGATGGACTGGGTAAGGATAGAGGCAGTCAAACTGATCCGGCGGAAAGAGGATGCATCTCTTATGTCCTTTGATTTGTGCAAAGAAATTCTGTTGCTCGTCATAGTGTGCTGGTGTTACATTGCCTGTTGTGACATTTTCAGTAGAAAAACAAACACACACACACACACAAATATATATTAGTAAAAGAATTGTCATTGCACTGCCTCTTATAGGTAAATATTAAGAAGAATGAGGGGGGCTTATTTTATAACTTCAAAGCTTTAGTATGTAACTTTAACAATTTTTAACAATTTATTTAATCACCCATTACAACATGAGTTAATTCTCCACACCTTGTTTTTGTCTTATACTCGATCACTATGCCGAGTCTGATATTTAGAAGTTTCTAGTAAATACCTGTTGTGGAGTATCTGCTTAACTCATACAACAGCGCAAAAGCTCTAGGTATAACCCTACATATACTGCAACTTTAAATAATAAAGGCAATCATTTAGAAACAAAAACAGAGTACACTGATATTGTACCTTCCATGCCTATGAGCAGCAGATTTGAGGTTAGCGGTCCCCAGTTTCGTTTAGCTTGCTGTTTGTTAATCCAGTTCCAATTGAATCCAAGGAAATCCACCACAATTTTCCGCCCTACCGTATCATTCAGAGTCTGTTGCAAGTACACTCTACAATTTAAACAACGATGCAGTTTCACATGTCAAATCAAATTAAACAAAGTGATACTTCACAATGCAACTGTATTCAAAAGTCTGTTTTTTTACAGTAAACTGAATCAGAATTAGCTTAAAATTGATTTAGTAAGGTCAACCGTTAAAGGTCTATAAACAGAAATCTGATTATTGTAAATGATACAGTGGATTAAGCCACCAAAGCAAAGTATAAAAAGGTCAGAGATGTGGCCTGGACATCAGTTGGCAGAATTAACTGCTTAGTCATACAGCGGAGCGATTTCATTTCTTGGATTGGATTTCATGCATCTCAACACTTTAGCACAGTCTCAGTTTATGCATTTATAAATAGCACAAATCTTTAAATTCTAAACTGATTTACTCAAATATTCAATGTTAAAACGATGTTAACTGTGAAAGCATAAGGACAGATAACAAAAAATATTTTTAACATCACATCTAAAGTTATAAATCAATGCATGTTCAGTTTTTTAGTGAGAAAATGATTCATCTCAGCCAGCAGTTCTGAACATGCATGTACATTAATCACACTGACATACCTTCCTTTCCCGCCTTGCTCTTCTGTTTGATGCATCTTGTCCACAAACTCAGAAAACTTAGTCTCTATTCGACGAGATTTGGGCACAAAGTCTTGAAAGTTTACCATTTTCTTCTCGTCATAATACAAGAATTTGTGATTTTCTGCTATGTAAACAGAGAAGTCCCCATTTCCAATGTTCTCTTGCAAGTAGGGTATGTCCCATTTTAGAGCTGGATATACTAAACTTGTGTCTGTCAGTACAACAGGCTCCTACAAAAAGAAATAAAATATTATTTATATAAATCATTCTCAAACAACAGATAAATGATGTTCTCAAACGGCTCTCATTTGGAGTTTCGCTTTATCAGTCACTTTTAACTTTCCTGCACGTTTCCTGTAGCACCAAACACTCTTCCACACTCATATTGACATTCAAAGCCAAATATTTAGCCTAGAGATTAAATACCACATCAAACAAAGCTACAGGAATACTGTCCGCGTCGTGCAGCGACCTCGCCAGCGCTCGGCGTTTTTTTTGACACTGAATTAAACTGATGCTGCAGCGTGAAAAAAAAAAGTGACAAGTGCTACGTGACTAGAAGAACGTACACTGCTCGAGCACGCGCGCGGATGAACGCTGCTCTCGCGCTCATCGCAGACCACCACAACAGGAACAAACCGCAAAGACTTTTAACCGTAAATGACAAATATATGCATGATATGAAGTAGCAATTATGAAAAGTATTTATAGAATAGTATTTAACTTGCAACTTTATTATTGTTTAATAATTGTAATAATTAGAGATGTAACAAATGAAAAGTGAAAAGAAATGAAAAGTTCAATAAAATGCAACTAATTTAGATA
Source organism: Danio aesculapii (assembly GCF_903798145.1). Classification (NCBI taxonomy): domain Eukaryota; kingdom Metazoa; phylum Chordata; class Actinopteri; order Cypriniformes; family Danionidae; genus Danio; species Danio aesculapii. The sequence goes on along the minus strand of NC_079447.1, from coordinate 23,369,229 downwards.
GATAGATAGATAGATAGATAGATAGATAGATAGATAGATAGATAGATAGATAGATAGATAGATAGATAGATATTCAATTTATTACAATAACATTGCGGACTAAAATAACAAACTGCCACTGTTTACACAAAGCGTCAACACAACATGAACAACGTGCTTTGACTGATATCATATAAGCTGCTGTCAACCGTGGCTCAGTGGCTTCTAGAAAAGACAATTATTTGAAAAAAGCAATTACTTAAAAATAATATTTTTTTTCTACTTAACTCATACTTTTCCTTTCTGTTTAGTGCATAAACATCTAACTAAGGCATGTTAAACTATTTTTTCTAGTTATTAAATATTTTATACAATTGTTTATATTTTATAATCCATCATTAAGACACAGGATTACCTTTAATGTGGCCACAACTGTAAGATTACAACGTTTAAATGATGAGAAACGTTTTAGTAAGGTTAAATATCTTATTTTCATGTAGGATAGGCTATATCACACCAATTATGTACAGTAATCTTTATGTAGAATGGATATGCAACAATCAAATATCATTTGTAAAAATTCTAAATTGTTGTTTTTATTTTATCATGACAGTTACAAAACCATCGCTGCTACAACTGAAGAATAAACGAAACTCAAACTACATTCGTTTGCTTTGCTTATTTTGATCTGGCGCAATATTAATGAAAGAATCAAACTCATCAAATAGTTTTACTATTATTTAAAGCACTTTGTATAAAAACATAGCGCTTAATACTGTCCTGCTGCTTGAGTTTGGGTAAATCATTCTTAAATTTGAATGCACCTTGCACCTACAAACAGACGTCTGCTGTTCTCCTCTCCTCCATCGGTCGCTCCCGCTTGTAACGTTAACAATGCAGGATAAATATGCTAGCTTACCTCGTTATTGATGAGCACCTCGGCACGCGGATCTGTATGGGACAGTCGCGGTATCTGTCGTGTTGGAAAAGTATACTGTCGAAGCTGCGACTCATCCCAGCCCGGGTCGCGCAGCTCCGTGAAGGCGGCGGCTCCGTCGGTCTCCGCCATGTCCTCTGAGTCCGCCAGAGGATCGCTGGGGCAGCGCAATAAAACCTCGAGAGGCCGATGGTCTAAAAGAGGAGCCGGCGAGCTCGAGAACCGCTCCTGGGCTTCACACACCCCGCCGAGGCAGGAACAGACGAGGGACCCGCGCAGTCATACAGACAGCGTGAAAACAGAAACACTGGCTGTGTTTTCCTACTCCTAACACCCACCGGAAGTAGGCGTTTCAAAATAAAAGTCATTCTACGGTTTCAGATGCTGCCTGGTGTTGTTCATGAATGAATGGCTGCTGAGCAACGAGGAAAGAATTACAAACATGTCAATCGTTACAAAAATGTAGCATGGTAACTTAATATACCATATGGTACAGCTGTTGTTCTTAGATTAATTCATTCATCACAACAGGTGAAGAGTCTGGAAAAACATATTCTACTTAATCCTAGAAGACATTTGTTTTGAATTTAAAATCCAGATAAAACTTGGTTCAGAAGTCTCGCAGATTTAAAATTTAGATTTAAATATGAGGTTTTATGAGTTTTATGTTACACGAACCATGTGAATTATATTTGAAGAGACTCTGTGGGAAAAAGACATAAAATATTTAGCCACAAATATATAGAGTTCATTAAAATAAACGAAATGTGTTTTATATATTTCCACTAGTCTGAAAGAAGATAAATAAGGATTTTGTCTGTAATGTTTTTGTTGATCTAGAACCACTTGACTTGTTACAATCCAATATTTTAGACAGGTATAGATAAGACTAAATTCTAAATTGACAAGTGCTTTTTCGGTCATTTTATCCTTTCAAAACAGTTTCACTATTCACTTTTAACCTCCAGGTGGCGCCAGAACTCATTCATTCATTTTCCTTCGGCTTAGTTCCTTTATTAATCAGGGGTCACCACAGCGGAATGAACCGCCAACTTATCCAGCATGTGTTTTATGTAACGGATGCCCTTCCAGCCGCAACCCAACGGGAAACGGCGCAAAAACTCGTCTGAGAATATTATTCATTCCTAACGTGCTGCCAAATAACACTTGAATTAAAATTAATAATTTAAACATTAAAAAATATAGCCAAACTGTCGTTCTATAAAATGCACAATTGTTTATAATTTTTCATCCAGCCATTAATGCTATTTGAATTTAAATTTATTATTTGTAATTTATTATTATAACAATAATCATCATCATCATTAGTATTATTTATATTAATTTCTTTGTTGTTTTGGTAGTACACTCTCAGAAAGAAATGGTACAATGTTGTACCAAAGAAGGTACAAACCTTTGTCACTGGGGCAGTACCTTTTTATGGAACAGAATTGTACCTTAAGACAAAGAAACAAATTTGTACCATTGCAGTTTGTACCTTTCAAGGACATGATTTGTACCATGGGAAACCAAAATGTACCTTTTAGTTTTTAAAACCTGCTGATACAATATTGTACCTTCATCAAAGGTACAAATCTGATCCATGAAGGTACCACCAGAGTAACAAGACACTTTGTAACCTTGACAGTGTCAAATGTGTTCCTTCAAGAACTATTTAAAGGCATTTTGCTATATCCAAAATACCTCAATCCTCAATTTACTTATCAGTAAATATTTAACATCAAATACATTTTTAAACAATGTTTTTTTTTTATTTCTTTTTTTTTGTAAATGCACCTTTTCCATTTACAATAAAGAATAAAAATACTTTAACAAATCAAAAGATCTGTTATTTGTTAAACATTTACAACACTTTTTACAGAAATGTTGCAGAAATAATTTCTCCCATGTACAATATAAAAAAAAAATTTCTCCAATTTTCACACAATACCTTTGTAATCACTTAAAGGTTAGTTTAATTTACTGAATTTTAAAATAGAAATAGAATCATGCAAAAGTTCTTTAACGAGATATGCTCAATGTTTGATTAGTTTTACAGCAGTAAAATGTCTGCATGAACACTTTGCATATGCAGGACTTTTGCCAGATCACTTGTGTAGTGGAAAGAAAACACCAAAAGGTGCTGATATCAATAATGAAAATGTATTTATCAGAAAATGCTTACCAAATGTTTATTAAAATGCCTTAAATGTTTTGTTTACAATTTGTTTTACCAGTTGTTTTGTTTTATCGTAGTTAATAATTAATGCTTGAGTTTCTTTAAACATATGCATTTTAAATAATGATTCATATTTTAATATAGAAATGATTCATAAATTCTCTTTGCCTTTCCAGTCATATTTATTTTCATAGATATTATAATAAAGGAGTTGTCCAACAGTTGTACCACAAAAGGTACAGAACAGTATCATAAGAGGTCTTTTCTGTAACATATAAGATACTTTTACAAAGGTACAAAACTGTTCCTTAATGAACATTTTTTTTACCACCCTGTACCTTTTTTTCGGAGAGTTTTTTTCTGTAGTTGGTAGCAATTATGGTTTTATAGACTCAAACGGACTGAAAATATTTGTATTATTTCTTATCTTATTTTTATCCTTATAGTTATTTTATTGTTCAGCATCGTTAAATACTATTTTTGAGTGACTGATACCCTTAGTATTACGTAAAAGGAATAAGTGAAAATGAAAATTTACTCACTATTTACTTACTTTTTTTTACACTATTTAAATATTTATAAAGTTGTCTCTTTGTTCTGTTTTTAAAGAATTTATATTTTAAAGAATGCTAAAAACATGTAGTCATTGACTTCCATAGTAGGAAAAACAAATGCTACGGAAATCAGTGGTGACAGTTCTCTACTAAATAATGACAGAAGTTTCATTTTTAGGTGAACTATGTGTTTAGATCAGAGATACCCAAAGTAGAGCCCGAGGGCCAAAGTTGGCCCATGATAACCTTTGATTTGGCCACCACCATCATATACTCTTTTGTTTAATTGTTGAGCTACAAATAAAAAAATGAAATTAATGTTGTGAATTAATCAGATTTTTAAAACGTAAATACTGTTACTTGACAGATAGATGACAATGCCCAAGAGACCGATGAGCAAATCAAGGCAAAGGCAAGTGCAGCTTGACTAGAATATTCAGCATTAAACTTCATTATGTTATAAATTGGATTGTTTATGGTTTTATTGTAAGAAAAACAGTATAAAATGTAATTATTAATATAAGTCTTATAAGTTTTTTTCTATTTATTTTTAAATAATATTAAATTAGGAAATTACAATGGCAATTTTAATGTAATACAGTTCAGTGTATTTACCTTCGGCCCACCACCCTCAATCAAGTTTGGTTTTTGGCCCTTCATGAGAAAAAGTTTGGGCGCCCCATGCTTTTAGGACATGACTAGTGAGCTTGTCAGTGTCAATAATCAGTTCACCAGCAGATGGAACTGTTGTGCCAGACTCAAGCACTTTCCCTAGTGCACCTTAATTCATTCATTTTCTTTTCGGTTTAGTCTCTTTAATAATCCGGGGTTGCCACAGCGGAATGAACCGCCAACTTATCCAGCACATGTTTTACGCAGCGGATGCCCTTCCAGCTGCAACCCATCTCTGGGAAACATCCATACACATTCATCCACACTCATACACTACGGACAATTTAGCCTACCCAATTCACCTGTACAACATGTTTTTGGACTGTGGGGGAAACCGGAGCACCCGGAGGAAACCCACGCAAACGCAGGGAGAACATGCAGAAACGCCAACTGATCCAGCCGAAGCTCAAACCAGCGACAGCACTACCTACTGCGCCACTGCGCCGCCCCATAGTGCACCTGTCAATGCAAATAAATTCACGTATGGATGAAGAAATAAATGAAATGCTTTAAATATTTTAGCTGAGAGTGTCATGATGACTATTTCCCAAAAGTCCTTTCCCACCCACTGCTACACTCGCACCCATGCTGACCTTAGCCACCTCTTGGTGTTCTTCCCCCAGAAGTCACAAATCCTATTAGTCAAGGCTTCTCAGAGCCATTAAATGTAATTTTACCCAGTCTCTATGGATTGTTTCATCATTTAAGTGAGCTGGGAAAATATCTGTCCATCAGTTAAACATCCCCACAACTAAAAAGAAAACAAAAGTCAAAATGATTAGCCCTCCTGTGAAATTTTAATTCTTAAAAACATAATTCCCAAGTGTTGTTTAATGGAGAGAAGATGTTTTTAACACATTTAAAAAAATTATAACTAATTTATTTTGTCTTTGTCAATGAATATTTTACTTGTTATTTTGTAGTATTCAGCTTAAAGTGCAACTTAAAGACTTTAAATTACGCTCAAAAATGCCTTTTGCTGTTTGTTCAAACTACTTCTTTGTATCAATTGAAACAACACAACTCTTAAGATTTTTTTCTATACACTTAAATTTGTAAAAACAATTAACTTAATCAGTTTGTGTTGGGACAACATAAAGGAATTGCATAGAATCCAGAATATCTTACAGTGTATTATGTTAGGCAAGTTAGGACAATGGGCTACAGTATATGCACAGCTAGTGTTTTTCAGCCAATGATAAACTTCCAGCGAAAGCTTATTGTGACTATTTTTAATTTCATCAAGTTCCTTGTGGAATCTTAGGTTGTGGCAGTTGAGGTTGTGGCAGTGTAGATCACTGATTTTTTAAGAAATCAGACCTTAAGCATGGCAATTTTATATGGAAAGACAGTTCACCAAAAACAATGAGGCTGGCTGGCTGAAATAAGCAGTCCGCGTGCATACACTCCATTAAGCAAGTTATTCGACAACAGTGGTTTGTTCTGTAGACAATCTGGGGAAAATCCTTTGGCTAATAATATTGATGTTAAAATTGTTTAAAAAAAATAAATAAAACTGCTTTTACAGACAAACTAAAAGAAATAAAACTTTCTCCAGGAGAAAAAAAAATTATATAGAAAATAATGCGAGAATCTCCATTGGTCTTTTAAACATCACTTGGGAAATATTAAAACAAATAAATAAAAGGAGGGCAAATCATTTTGACTTCAACTGTAAGTAACTCACTGTTTTTTCACAAAAGACTGTATTCCAATATGACAAGAAATGCTATATATTTGTAATCACCCTAGTTTACTTCACTCACTTGCCGTCAGTGTGTTCCAAACCTTTGTTTTTCTTTTTCTGCTGAACCTGAAAGATATTTTGAACAAAACTGAAAACCAGTAACCATTGACTTACATGCTAGAAAAAAAAGTACGGTAGTCAGTGGTTGCCAGTTTCGAAGCTTTCTTCAGAATAACCTATTTTGTGTTCAATTTACAAACAAGAAAATCAAATCAGTTTGTGACAAGTGAATTGAAATGATAACAGAATTATCAGCTTTAGATAAACTAGCCACATTTTAACCAAACACTGAAAATTTGCTCACCATTAACTCTCAAATCTTTTGAGAAGTTTTTTTTTTTTTTACCACAAAGAAATATATATTGGAGAACATTGGCAGTCGGAAACCAATGACTTCCATAGTAGAACAAAAATACATAATGTCAATGGCTGCAGGTTTTCAACATTCTTCAAAATATCTTCTTTTGTGCTGAACAGAAGAATCTCAAACAAGATGTATAAATTACAATAGAACTTATATACAATATAACTTATATATAAAGAACTGTCCCTTTAAGGCATGCAGTGAATCCCCTTCAAACATCAAGCTGACATGGGACATGCAAAACATGACAAAGTCTAATCTTGTTCTCTTCCAGTATGTCGCCTCACTCTCAGCCACCTTAAACTCATGCCCCACTGCAAATCATCCATGGCAAGGATAACCTTCCAGTCATGACCCTGCTTTCATGTGAACACACCAAAAAATCGGAAGTTTAGCAGTCTGGTTTTAGGTTGAGTCAACTGCTGTTTGATTTTTTTCAACTATGCCTTCAAGGCTGATTTATAGGGATAGTTTACCCTAATATGTTCTGATTATTTTGTCACCCCCAGGTCATCCAAGATGTGACTTTATTTGAACCCTTTTCAATTCCTAAAAGTGTTGTTAAAAAATAAAAAAAAAAAAATGTATTATATCTTTGACAGTAAGCCACCTTCATTGGCTAACTTACGAAAGTATGTCAAGTTTTCAAGGAAAAGCCTTATACAGATTTCAAATGGCATGATGAAAATGATTTATATTAATGTAATCTACTAGATTACTTTTCTAGGTAATGATTACTTTAACATTACATTTGATTAAGCTTGTTTAGATTTATCAACATCATCAGCGTGCTTTAAAAGGGCCATATCTAGATGTTTTGCTTTGTTTGGCTGCTTTGCTTTCATTCCCAATAGTGATGATAAATCGATAAAATCTCTTTGACAGTAAGCCACCCTTTATTGGCCAACTTCAGAAAGTAGATGTTGTAAACTGTGGTAGTTCACCTCCTAATAATGAGCAAGGTGTCAAGGGGAGTTTTTATTTTGATCTTGATTTGGTAAATAAGATGTCAACGAGGTGCTTGATTGCGGCCGCAGCGAAGAGGAGCGCATCAGAACAAGCTATGGGCAATAAATAGAGTTTTAATTAGTTTTCTTAGTCAACTTTTAAAGGGCTGCAGTTTTGTCACTGTGTTTTTCGGCGGGGCTGGCACTTTTCACAGATGGGACGGTAGCTGGCAAGTATTTGTTTATAAACCCTACTTGTTTGGGTACAATACTTGAACTAACTTCTATTCAGCAAACAGTGTGAATCCATGCAAAGCCTTTTCCCAAAGTCCTTTTGAAGGCGACAGCCCATTGAAGGAGGAGGAGAGGGGGATTAGCGTCTTCAGCAGCAGTGCATTTCCGAGGGAGCTGATTAGCTCGCCATTCATTGTTAAATCGAGCAAAGGAAGGCCCTAGAGAACTGAAAAGAGCCAAATAGGTGGGCCTGGAATAAAACATCCACAGGAAGCCCAACACAGGCTACATCAAGTTTTCCCAACATTTTTTTTCTCCCGAGATGGCGGCATGAAAAAGGAGATTAGCATACAAAATTAGATGCTAGATGATTTGTGGGGCGACTTGGTTCATGTTTTCCCTGTGTCTCAACAAAGTTAATTAAACTAGTCTTAAACAGTAAAGAAACATCCAAGCGCAAAGGCATTGGGAGCGCTTTGAGGATTACTAAGACAGAAAAGGAGGCATCTGAGAAGAAGAAATGGAGAGAGGCGTGAAGGAAGGAAGACTATAATTAAATGCTCTTGCTCATTGTCTCTCTGCCCCAGGGTTATGCCACATCAAGCTGGAGAATACAGAGAGAAAAGGCTTATATGTGCCGGAGACAAAGAAATCATTAGGTCTGATCAAGAGTCTACAGCAAATAATTTGATTTTACACTCTTTATAATAAAGGTGCTTCAGTGGCTTCAATGTTTCCACAAAGAACCTTTAACATACATGGAATCTTTTCAATACAAAAAAGCTACTTTTTGTGGAAAAAAGTTCTTTAGATTGCAAAAATGCTATGAAAAAGAACTTTTTTTTTATTCAAAGTTTCTTTGGGGAACCAAAAGGTTCTTCTATGACACATACTTTGCTGGAATGTTGTTTAAAGGATCTTTAACATCTATAAAAACTTACCAGCAAACAATTTTGTGTTTAATAGACATCTAGACAGCTCGGCTATGACAAGGTTAAACTTGAGCTGTCAGTAAAAATCAAATAGACATCTAAGACTAGTTGACAAATAGACAGACTTTATATGTGTAGTTATTCATTTCTGTTTATTTGATAGTTTTGGCCTGTTCTTAGACGTCTATTAGATTTTCACTGACAGCTCAAATTTAGCCTTGTTTTAGCTAAGACGACTATGTTAAGACATGTACTAGACATCTATAAGACATCTTTAAAAAACAAAAAATGATTGGTGGGTTTGAATTCCTTAAAAGAGTCTTTATGGTGGAAAATCTTTTTAAAAAATGTATCCTGGAAAAACAAATGGTTCTTTTTATATATTCTTTTGTTTTATAAAAAATAGATTCTTCTATAACACACATTTTACAATGTCACACTTTGACAATGATGTTCCATGAGGAATCTTTAACATCCATGGAAGATTTCCATTGCTCAAACAGATCTTTATGATGGAAATTTAAAATATATATGTTTTTTTGTGAACTTTCACAAACTAATTTTGAGAGGAGCACGTGATATGATTGATCACTGCTGATCTCCCATCTGTAATCATTAGTAAGCCAATCAGGTTAATCCAAACTCACTATAAATAATCTGTCTAGCATTACTCCCTTATCTTTGTTTTTTGAAGAATCCCTCCATCCACCCCATCTCCCCCTTTTCCTCCTTTACCAGGGCTAGCTCTCAAGAACTACCTGATCACGTACCCCCTTTCATGCTAACCGACCAGGTGGGAGCCATGGCCTTAATTATCTCTTAGCTCAGGGCTCTCACCCAGGACAGCATGCCAAGCCTGCTAAAATTATCAAGCAATATCCACTGGTAAAAAATTAAGTCAGCACAACAACAAAAGGAATAATCCCTATTTCCTTTCGCTTTTTCTTGTTCACTCAACTTTTGAAAACTTCAGCTGCACTGACCTAAAAATGTTTGTACGTAATACAAAAACCATTTAGTTGGGTTAACATAAGATTATCAGTGAACTGGAGAGGTGAACTACTCTGTAACAAAACCATTCAAGTTGTGCCAACTGAACATTTTTTGTCTGCAGAACAGGAATGCCTGAAGTTAAGTGTAAAAAAAAAACAATCCTTATTTACTCATGATATTTATTTTTAACTTTAATTGATAGGACAGTAGTTAGTATAGGCAGGAAAGTGTGGGGAGAGGAGAGAGGGGGAAGATCAGCATAGGACCTCAAGGTGGGAACTGCACTCGGGTCACTCTGAACACTGGAGTGCCATGTGTCGACGCACTAACCACTACACCATTGGGAGTGATGTATACTTAACTTTTGAAAACATCAGCTGCACTGACCTAAAATGCCTGAAGTTGAGTGAACAAAAAACTAAGAAATAATACATAATCAGAACAAACAAACAGTTCAATTGAAAAACAGGAAGGCCTGCTTCACATGTGATGCATTACAAAGCATTTTCCCCTGCTTGTTCTGCCATGTTTTGACTCTTGTCTTGTTTACTGTTATTGTTGTTTTGCCTCTTGTCCTGTTTTAATTGTGTGTCTAATAAATGTTTTGTTAACATTTGTCTCTCTTTTAGTTTTTTTTATTCAACTATGTTTGTTTGTTATGATAATGTATTATTTCTTAGTACCAGTTTTTCGTTCACTTAAATTCAGACATTTTAGGTCAGTGCAACTGATGTTTTCAAAAGTAAGTGCATTGACACATAGCACGCAGGTGTTCACGGCGGCCTGAGTTCGATTCTCACCTCAAGGCCCTATGCCAATCCTTCCCCTCTCTCCTCTCCCCACTCTTTCCTGTCTATACTCTCTATCCTATCAATTAAGGTGAAAAAAGTATGTTGAATACCCGAGAAAAAGCTGAATGAAATAAGGATTTTTTGTTCACTCAAATTCAAGCATTCCAGTTCTGCAGACAAAAAAATGTTCAGTTGGAACAACTTAAAATGTTTTGTTACACAGAAGTTCACTTCTCCAGAAAACTAATAATCTTATGTTAATCCAACTAAATGGTTTTTGTAATACTGAATTCAGTGCATAATTTGTCAGTGCAGCTGATGTTTTCAAAAGTTGAATGAACAAGAAAAATTTAAAGGAAATAAGGATAATGTTTTTTTTTGTTGTTGTTGTTGTACTTAACATTTTTTACTGTGTAAGTGTGAACTGTGCACACATATATAGCAGGGAAAATGGTTATTTTAAGGGTATTTTGGAACTTTTTAGTTTTAAGAGTGCATCATTATGAATAACCCTTTTTGGTTCTTTCTGACAACTTTAAAAGTTCTCTTTTTATTGTCTTTCCTTTTTTTATGCTTGTTGTGAAGCATGTTTATTTCTTGACTCGGATGCAATCAGCTAACCAAAATGAACAAAAACATTCAAAGAGGTTACCTATCACAGATCTTTAATTATGAAAGTAAATAAAAAACACAGAGAGAAACTTTCATAAAAAACAGCACTATAGTATCTGTGCAATAAATTAACAATATACAAAGTGCTTCCTCTTATTTACAGTTCATATACAGAGTCAGGGTAAACACTTTACAATGGGTTCATTGGTTAACATAAGTTATTGCATTAACAAACATTAACTAACAATGAAGAATACCTTTGTTAAATTAATCCTCACTAACGTTTGTCATTTTAGGTGCATTAATTCATTGTAACTTTTGTGTTAGTAACGTGTTAGTAAATTGAAGTTAACATTAAGCATTTACTGTATTTTTCAATGTCGTTTTATATTTACTAATGTAGTTGACTAATGTTAACAAACGAACACTCATTGTAAAGTCTTACCGAAAAAAAACTATTACCAAAACGCTAGAAACAATCGAGAAAACAGGCAAGAAATGATTCTTCTGGCAGCTGGAGAAGTGGCCCGATGATTCTTCCAATAAATTATCCATCAAAGTACGTCCCTGATGGTGAATGAAAAGGTTATTTATAGTCTATTGTGCTATTTATTGGTTAGATGAGGTGTTGAGTGCTATTTTACAGGAGTAATGTTGAAATGCTTGAGTAAAACAATACAGATCAAATATGCATTTAAAGTACAGGCTCTGGAGATCTTAGTGGCCATTAAAGCATTCAGATGGACCTTTGAGCTTGCTTCATTCTCAAGCTCAGTGTCTGAGACTTACAACATCTGTTTAAAGGGTTAGTTCACCAGACAATTCTGTCATCATTTACTCGCCTTCATACTGTTAAAAAAAGTCTAAAGTCTGTCCAATCCAAACTCTAATGTTTCAAAATGGTTGCAGTTAAATAAATTTAGTCACTAAAAGGAAAATTTATCCCAAATATATTTTTTATATATATATATATATATTATAATTTACTCACTTTCCACTTAATTCAAACCTGTTTGAGTTTCTCTCTTCTGTTGGACAAAAAAGAAGATATTCTGAAGAATGTTAGAAAATTCTAATCATTGACTTCCATAGTGTTTGTTTTTCTTACTATGGCAGTCAGGCTACTGGTTTCCAACACTCTTTAAAATATCTTCTTTTGTGTCCAACACAATAAAAAACTCATACTGGTTTGGAACCACTGGAGCACGAGTTAATAGTGAGTAAATTCTCATTTTTAGGTGAACTGTTACTTTAATTCAAGGTGAGTTACAGTAGATGACTAATTGTAGGTATTTCAGGTTTAGAATTACATGCTAGGTTTAAATTAGGTTAAAGGGCAAAAATCTACTTTGGTGTTGATCAGCTGATTCTTAATCCATTTTATGACCATATACTAATAAATAAAACAAAAATTAACCTCACCATACATTTTGTTGACTGATTAAGTACAATAAGAGTAAAATCTTATGTCTGTAAATGCAGATTTTTCTCTGATCAATGTATATATCTAAACTAAAGCCTAAATTAAATCTGTTCATCATAAAAAAAAACTCCCAGCAGGCACAGGACATCAACTTGGCGTCAATAAACTACGATGGAAACAATGGAAAAAATTCCAAGATGCTCATTTAAAAAAGGTCATGTGATTTTGTTATAAGAGATCATGTGATAATAAAAATGTGTGTAAATGGACAAACCAGCAGGCTGAGCACACTGTAAAACATCTGAAATGTTGTTTTGGTCATTCTAAAATGGCGTAACCATTTCAGTATTAGTGTTATTATATTATTAACGACCTCCAGAATCAAGAGCGTCTGTGCTCCGCATCTTCAAACACCACCGCACGTTCACTATGTGTCGGGATTGCCTTCTGAGGCGCAAGTCATTTATTAAATGAAGAAAAGATTCACGCAGCTACTCTTATCACAGCAAATTCCGTTTTTACCATTGATATTTGGCACCAGATAATCAGGAAGTGGCGATTTTGTTCGGTTTGACTCGTTGGATGGAAACGCTGCTTTATTCGCACATTTTTTATCCGATAATCCAGTTTTGCACATAAAGTTCATTCGCATTATTGGGTGAAAACATAGCTAATGAGTTTTGGTTACTTTCCAATGCAACCTAAAGACAACAAAATATCAACGTCAAACGATGTTACAGTTTGACGTGGTGTAGACAATCCCAATACAACGCCTATCAGATGTTGGATTTTGGTTGCCATATTTGGTGAATTAATGTCAGAATTTGACATCAATATGATGTTGGTTTAAGATGTTAGCTCGATGTTGGATTTTGTTCACTTTCCAACAAAACCTAAAATCAACAAAATATCAATGTCAGTTCTCATCGCTATTGGATGTTAAAATAACAGTGCTTAAACACTGGACCTAATTCTAACCTAATATTACCGTTTTATGATGTTGTGTGCCTGCTGGGCTTTTAATAAACCACTTATTTTACATGGATTAATTTTTACAAATGTTTTGAAGCATCAGAGGACTAGAATCTGTCAAATTTAAGTTAAAACATGTTGCGTTTCTCAAGGCTTTGGAAGAAACAAGAAAGTAAGTAAATGATGAGAAAACTTGAATTCTAAAAAATGCTGGGTTGTCATAACTCAATGTTGGGTCAAATATGGACAAACATTGGGTTAAATAAATCAGTTAAATTTAAATGGCATTTTTTAACCCAACTGTTGGTTTTGTCCATATTTGACCCAAACATTGTGTTACAACAACCCAGAATTCTTTAAAGCGTATAAGTTGAACTAAACCACCATAGTGAACAGTTCAGAACATCTCTAGTGCTTCTTCTTCAACCGATAGCTTTTCCTCCGGCTTGCATTGTCATTCTTGACTCGTTTGCTTCTCTTTACACAGTAGTACTTTGTAACAGTTTTGCGGCACTGCTCGCACTTTACAGCACAACACCAGTGGAACTTGCAGTTACAGCTAGACACGGTTTCGGCCCTGCGCTCCTCCACAGCCAAACCGCAATCTCCACACAGCCGCTTACAGCTGCGCTTCTCCCATTTACTCAGATTCTTGCCCTTCCTCAAACATTCACGCCCTTCAGTACCTGGCAAGCCTAGAGTGCGGTTCTCCAAGCAGTAGTCTGGAGAATCCTCCAAATGCACCAGCTCTTTCCGTGAGATGGAGTTGAAGGTTTCAGCAATGGCTCCACGGCTGGCAGCACTGTTCCCCGCACCGCGCAGCAGATCCACCTTCACCGCCCGGTGGTACTTCTCTTTTAGGTAGTTGCCCACCTCTCGAAACTCGGGCAACTGTAGCCAGCAGGTCTGAGTGGTGCAGCTGCCAGACACTCCATGGCACTTGCAAGTCCTCTGCATGGTTCCTTTCACTGCCTGGTTGAAGAGAGGATCTCATGTTAAAGAACTCTTCATGCTCAGTTCTGGAGGCAGACGTTCACATTTCAAAACATTCTAATTCGAACTTGGGTTGCAATGCGCTCAATAGCAGGCAACATATGCATCAATTTGGTGTGTGATGAGGGTGCGCTTCAAGGTTCAAGTCTATGAGTAAAGTAATTCCTGACTTTGGATGAAATAAACAGCCGTCCTCTCATTAATTCTGTGTAAGATTGTATTTCGAATTTGATGTTCATGAGAAATGTTGGTCAAGCACCAATTTAGCATATTAGAACGATTCATGTGACACAGATGACAGGAGTAATGGATTTATGAAGGAAATATCAACACGGTATGATTTAGTCCATCTGTAAAGGATAAAACTTGATACACTGTAAAAAATGTTGGGTTCAACACAATCGATTTGTGTTGGGTAGACATGGGACGATAACCAGTTTTAAGGTTTACTATGGCTTTGAAAAGTTAAGGTTTTAAATCAGTTCAAATTTTCTGTTATACTGTTCCTAAGGTATTTTTAGATTAGATTAGATTAAACTTTATTATCATTACACATGTACAAGTACAAGGCAACGAAATGCAGTTTAGGTCTAACCAGTAGTGCAATAGCAGCAAGTGCAGGATATAGGTATAATTTATTAAGTGCAGTTATAGAAAAACTATGGTGATATTTACAGATGGATGTACTATGAACATTATATACAGGTTGTATTAGCTATAAACAGATTTACAATAAATTAATATATGTACAGGTTGCTATTAGTAATCTATGGAAGCCCGTTCCCGCCACTCAATAAATAAAAAAAAAAAAATTTATTGAAAAAAAAATTATTAAAAAAAAAAACTTTATAACTCGCAATTCTGACTTTATAACTCAGAATTCTGACTTTATAACTCGGAATTCTGACTTAATAACTCAGAATTCTGACTTTATAACTCAGAATTCTGACTTTATAACTCGCAATTCTGACTTAATAACTCAGAATTCTGACTTTATAACTCGCAATTCTGACTTAATAACTCAGAATTCTGACTTAATAACTCAGAATTCTGACTTTATAACTCAGAATTCTGACTTTATAACTCGCAATTCTGACTTAATAACTCAGAATTCTGACTTTATAACTCAGAATTCTGACTTTATAACTCGCAATTCTGACTTAATAACTCAGAATTCTGACTTTATAACTCAGAATTCTGACTTTATAACTCGCAATTCTGACTTAATAACTCAGAATTCTGACTTTATAACTCGCAATTCTGACTTTATAACTCAGAATTCTGACTTTATAACTCGGAATTCTGACTTTATAACTCAGAATTCTGACTTTATAACTCGCAATTCTGACTTTATAACTCAGAATTCTGACTTTATAACTCGCAATTCTGACTTAATAACTCAGAATTCTGACTTTATAACTCGCAATTCTGACTTTATAACTCAGAATTCTGACTTTATAACTCGGAATTCTGACTTAATAACTCAGAATTCTGACTTTATAACTCAGAATTCTGACTTTATAACTCGCAATTCTGACTTAATAACTCAGAATTCTGACTTTATAACTCGCAATTCTGACTTAATAACTCAGAATTCTGACTTAATAACTCAGAATTCTGACTTTATAACTCAGAATTCTGACTTTATAACTCGCAATTCTGACTTAATAACTCAGAATTCTGACTTTATAACTCAGAATTCTGACTTTATAACTCGCAATTCTGACTTAATAACTCAGAATTCTGACTTTATAACTCAGAATTCTGACTTTATAACTCGCAATTCTGACTTAATAACTCAGAATTCTGACTTTATAACTCGCAATTCTGACTTTATAACTCAGAATTCTGACTTTATAACTCGGAATTCTGACTTTATAACTCAGAATTCTGACTTTATAACTCGCAATTCTGACTTTATAACTCAGAATTCTGACTTTATAACTCGCAATTCTGACTTAATAACTCAGAATTCTGACTTTATAACTCAGAATTCTGACTTTATAACTCGCAATTCTGACTTAATAACTCAGAATTCTGACTTAATAACTCAGAATTCTGACTTTATAACTCAGAATTCTGACTTTATAACTCGCAATTCTGACTTAATAACTCAGAATTCTGACTTTATAACTCGCAATTCTGACTTTATAACTCAGAATTCTGACTTAAATTTTTTTTTACGTTTGTTTTTTAAATTTTTTTTTTTTTTTTTTTCAATTATTTTTTTGATTCAGTGGCGGGAACGGGCTTCCATAGTAATCAGAAGTGTGCAGATAGATAAACATAATTACAAATGTTCATGTGCAGTGGATGTGTACAGTTCAAATGAATGAATCAGTGCAATTTTTAAATGTGCAAATGTTAAACAGTGCAGTGATTGTGAGGAGTATAAGTTAGAGGAGTGTGGGGGTGTATTGGGGGGTGAGGGGTGGGGGGCAAAAGAGTCAGTGAGGGGCAGAGTTCAAAAAGGAGACAGCTTTGGGGAAGAAGTTGTTCCTCAATCTGCTGGTTTTTGTCCGGAGGAGCTTGAAGCGCCTGCCGGATGGCAGGAGAGAAAACAATCTGTGAGCAGGGTGAGAGGTGTCCCCCTATTTGTAAGTTTTGTTTGTTTTTACATGTTTTTTATGAATATTTTATTGAGTTTTTTAGGGCAACAGTAGAAAAGGACCCTCCACATCACAAGCTACTGGTCAGTCCATGATTCAGGAAACATCTGAATCATGAAATCATGATATTTTTATCCCAAGGTTATTATACCGTCAGAATCTTATACCGGCCCATGCCTAGTGTTGGGACAACATGAAGGAATAAAGTTACCTTATTAGTTTTTACAAATTTAAATGGTTTGAACTGTTGGGAAAAAAGGAATATTTTTATTATTTTTGTCTCTTTTTCGTTTCATTAAACAATTGTATTTGTATTGCTTAAGGTGATATATATTAACCAAACTTCTTCTTGAGTGTGATATGCCTTGCATACTTATAAAGCATTTTTGCAGAACTAGATGAAGCTGATAGAAATGCAAAGGCCTGATTGTCTAAAATTAACTTGAGCTCTGCAGCAAAACTTCCAGTGAGCAGAGATGGGTTGAAAATGAACACAGAATATTTGCAGTTGAGAAGCCTTGTGCTTTTGACGTTGTGCAGAGAATTAGTAAAAGAGGACGTATGTACGGGTGTGGCCAATGGAGGACTGGGGAATGATTGACAAGTGATGAATTCCACTAAACTCCACCGGTTAATATCAGTGACGTATAAAAGCTTGAATCAGGGAATGAAAAGTGTTGCGCACCTCCTGAATGTAACTCCAGGATTGCATTGAGGATAACAGAATTCTGTGAATCGAATTATTCATTTGTATCCAATAATTTACTAATAATTTTGACATAATAGAAAAACCCTCTTCTGGCCTTTTTATTGAACACGCATGGAATTGATTAAATATTCCAACAGAACATAAAACAATTGAGTTGTCCCCAAAAAAAAACTCAGGAATTGTGTTGTTGCAGCTTATTTTAAATAAGTAGTTTGAGCAAACTGCAAATGCAATTTTTTGAGTGCAGTTTGTGAGTCAGTTGGGCTTTATTTTTAGACTTTTGACTTTTTTTGTGAATTTATTTAATGAAATATTTCCATTTTGCTCACATTTAAACATTTATTTCAATTTATGATCAAAGATTGGCTTTGGGCAACAGACATACAATGTAAAACCGGCATGGTGGCTCAGTGGTTAGCACTGTCGCCTTACAGCAAGAGGGTCACTGGTTTGAGTCCCAGCTGGATCAGTTGGCATTTCTGTGTGGAGTTTGCATGTTCTCCCCTTGTTCACGTGGGTTCCCAACTGGTGCTCCGGTTTCCCCCACAGTCCAAAGACATGCGCTATAGGTGAATTGAATAAACTAAATTGGCCGTAGTGTATGTGTGTGAATTGAAGACTGTATGGGTGTTACCCAGTGCTGGGTTGCAGCTGGAAGGGCATCCGCTTGTAAAATATATGCTGGATAAGTTGGCAGTTCATTCCGCTGTGGCAACCCCTAATGAATAAAGGGACTAAGCCAAAGTAAAATGAATGAATGAATGAATGAATGAGCAAAAATATCGAACTTGAACTACTGTTATTAATTACTTGGGCTAAGTTAAGAAGACATTACATTATTGTAAAGACATGTTGGTACTTTCCAAAACTATACTTTAAACTGTAAGAGTGTCATTTTCAAATCAACATTGAGACAACAATATTTACTGGACTAAAAACATAATATTTTAATATTTTAATGTTTAAAAAGTCGCAGTTCAAGTTATATTTCAAAGAAAGAAAATTAAGTGTAACCAGTTAAATAATTACTTGTTAATTAGATGTGTACCATGTAGAAAATGCAAACCCAAATTTTTAAATGGTAGCGTAGATTTAAAAGCACTTGTGCTGTATTTAAACCGTGACATTACTTTCATTATTCTTAGGCTTGTTTTGAGGTATTACCTATGAGATTATCATGGGAACAGAGTTGTAAACCAGAATGGTTTAGTAGGCAGGCGCCCTATACATCCACTTAAATGCACAGAAGAGAACTGCGAGTTAAGAGGAAGCGGTTCAAGGTTCAAGTCTAGGCTTTTCTCTTTTCTTGGTGGTCGTACAATAATTCCTGACTTCGGCTGAAACAAACAGCTGTCCTTTAAAAAGGAACGCCTCTTTTCTCATTCGCTCGGCGTAAGACGCAGAATCAGGGTCTCACATCGAGCTAGGATTGTTCGGCACAGGAAAGGGGTGTATTTATTTTGCATAGCCATTGTCAACATGTTTTCTGTCATGGGCAGGCCCAGTGGCAAGTCCATTGAGGAGGAAGTGAAAAAGAATTCTTTCACATTTTTTCAGTTACAATGATGCTCCAGGTGCCAATGAATTGACAAAACCTGCAGACGGGGCACAGACAGGATAAACAAAGAGCACTTGAGCCACATGGCTGCGATCCCCGTGGCTCTCTCAAGTACAACAAAGACCAACATAAATGTAAGATCCTTATTGCAAGAATAAAACTAAACACTTATTTGGGAAGCAACAGAATACAGAACCTTTGCAATGTGCGGACCCCTAGGTCGTCTAATTAAGCTTGCACCACTGATCCCAAGAATCTCAAGTTAAGGCCTCGTCATAAAGGACATTCACAGGCTGTAAATAGGCCCTTCTGGTACAGCGCACACTCTATTGGGGGAACGAGTGGCACCTTGCTTATAGGGCCGTGAATGAAACTCTTGGGTGGTAAGCTATCATTAGAAGTGCTGAAAAATGATTCAAAAGCCACTCTGCGAGCTGTTGGTGGCCGACGGGTATGTCTGAATGTTAGGAGCAGGGGACTGCATGTACCTTGCGTCCTACTTCGTTGTTGTGCAGGTTCATGGCGGCTCGTGCATCCTGTCCAGTTTCCAGCGCATCCACAAACTGTTTGGAGATCACCTCTCCAAATCCCACGTTATCACTGCAGCCTCCCCATAGCCACCCTTGACCACCTGAGGACACAACACGATGATCAATTCATAAGGGTAAACTAAAAATGTCTGTTTTATTGGATCATAATAATATTTTGTTGACTTTCTCATTAGTAGACTTACAAGTATATGCAAAGTTACTTCAAAATTCATCAAAATTGCAAATATTAATGGTATAGTTCTCCCAAAAATGAATCTCTGTAATTATTTACTCCCCCCTCACTTGTTCAAAACCTATTTGGGTTATTTTGAAGAGCGTCGCTTGTTGGTACCCATTGATTTCTATAGTATTTTCTATTTTTTGGAAGTTAATTGGTTTCATTAACGAGTATTTTTCAAAGTATCTTCTTTTGTGTTCAACATGAACAAATTAATTCAACTTTTCGGGTGAACTATCCCTTTAAGCAAACAATTTAACAACTTTATATAAGCAAACAACTTTCTATAATGTAGGCACTCTTTACACTTGATTTGAAGATGCATTTCCTCCTCAAATCCGATCACAAAAGGAAGATCCTTAAAATAGAAGTAAATAATATCTAAAATATTTGAGCTTGTCCCCTTTTAAACAGGAATAGTTAAAACATTAGATTGGATTGCTGATTTAATACAGATGCTCATGTGGGTCAAATGCATTCAAATAACCACTAAAGACTACCTACCTTCCACTAAGCTAATTCATAAAAAAATATGGGACCTGTTGTTAAAAAGACTTGCCAGGCAGTACTTTGCCATCTATCTTTATTCATTCATTCATTTTCTTTTCGGCTTAGTCCCTTTATTAATCAGGGATCGTCAAAGCAGATTGAATCACCAACTTATCCAGCACGTTTTACTTAGCGGATGCCCTTCCAGCTGCAACCCATCACTGGGAAACATCCATACACTCTTACACACACACATACACTATGAACATTTTAGCTTACCCAATACACCTATACCCCATGTCTTTGGACTTGTGGGAGAAAACCGGAGCACCCGGAGGAAACCCACGCAAACACAGGGAGAACATGCAAACTCCACACAGAAATGCCAACTGACCCAGCCGAGGCTCGAACCAGCGACCTTCTTGCTGTGATTGTGCTATCCACTGCACCACCGTGCTGCCCCCCATCTATCTTTAGTTTAGTCTAAATATAAAATACTGTAAACACAGTGTTCACTTATCATTCTTTTATTATTAAGTCCTGATTCCGAGACAATCCCAAAATAAAGTATATCCCAATCACTCAGTATCCTTCAGCTTAGTCCCTAAACTATCAGGGGTCACCACAGCGGAATGAACCGCTAATTAGCTGCCAATCAGCACATTCAAATGATTCATGAGGGAACATGCATCACTGAAGTCTGCAGTGATCATGTGGAAAACTCTGCTTTAACATCACAGGAATAAATGACATTTTAACTATATTCACATATTTAATAAAAATGTTTATTCAAAGCAACCAAGCTCTGGCATCATCTGAACCAAACTCTTTTGTAATATGAAATCCTGATGATGTCTCACCTCGCTGGCCGTTTCGGGTATCATCACATCCACAGTTGTCAAAGTCGCCGAGGCTACAGTTCCTGGTGAGGGTATACATGACTCCAGCAGAACTGATGGCATGGAAAAACGCTGTCTCTCTGTTTGCTGAAATAACATAAATTAATTTAGCATGTATACTGCGAACTTGTAAAATTCTAGTCTCCTGAGCAAATCTTAACCACCATCAGATGATTCCTCAAATCTGTCCACCTCATTTTCAACTATAATGGGAAGGACCTTTGTGAATTTAATGTATCCAATATTTAGCTGAGCATAATAGTTCCTCATACTGTTTGATACTGCAAAGTTCTATTTCTTCCCATTATACCAGGGGTGCCCAACCATGCTCCTGGTGATCTACTGTCCAGCATACTTTAGCTGCAAATTGGATCAAATGTACCTGCGCTGTAAACATTTTTAAGTCAGTACAACAAAAAAAAAAAACATTATCTTTATTTCCTTTTCGCTTTTTCTTGTTCACTCAACTTTTGAAAACTTCAGCTGCACTGACCTAAAATTATTATTCAGTAATATAAAAACCAGTTAGTTGGGTTAACATAAGATTATTAGTTTTTTGAGAGGTGAACTACTCTGTAACAAAACTTTTTAGGTTGTGCCGGCTGAACATTTATTGTCTGCAGAACTGGAATGCCTGAAGTTGTGTGAACATATTAAAACATAATCCTTATCATAATCATTTTTTGTGTACTCGTCATTTTTTTAAATAATTTTTTCACCTTTAATTGATTGGACAGTACAGAGTATAGACAAGAAAGTGTGGAGAGAGGAGAGAGGGAAAGGATTGGCATAGGACATCAAGGCAGGAATCAAACTGAGGTCGCCGTGAACACCACACACAACGCCGACGTGTACTCAACTTTTGAAAACATCAGCTGCACTGACCTAAAATGTCTAAAGTTGAGTGAAGAAAGAGTTTTTGTTTACTCAACTTCAGACATTTTAGGTCACTACAACTGATCCTTTCAAAAGTTAAGTATGCATCGGTGCCAATGGTTTAGTGGTTAGTGCGTCAGCAAATGCCACACTGGGGGTCACGGTGACCTGAGTTTGATTCCTACCTCAAGGTCTTATGCCAATCATTCCCCTCTCCCCTTGCTTTGTTGTCTATACTCTCTACTGTCCTATCAATTTAAGGTGAAAAAAGTGTTGACTGCACAAGGAAATAAGGATTTCCAGTTCAGCAGACAAAAATGTTCAGTTGACACAACTTAAAAAGTTTTGTCACCGAGTAGTTCACCTTTTTCCAGACAACCAATCTTATGTTAACCCAACTAAGTGGTTTTTGTATTACTGACAAATAGTTTTAGGTCAGTGCAGCTGAAGTTTTTCAAAAGTTGAGTGAACAAGAAAAAACGAAAGGAATTAAGGATTATGTTTTTTTTTTGCTGTTGTACTGGTTTAAAAATGTTTACAGTGTGTCTTAAATTGCTGAGTGCTCCTTTAGATCCTTAGTTGTGTTTGATAAGGGTTGGACCTGAACTCTGCAGGAAGGTAGATCTCCAGGTTGATCACCCCCGCATTATACCATATTATACCATTTTTGAATGTCCTATATAATTGTAACCACACTGGTACAAACTGTTTTAAACTTTGGGGCAGTGAATGCTTGATTCTGATTGGCTGACCAACATTCTAAGGCATGCAATTATTTTCAGATAAAGACACAGCTAAAGTAGTTTTAAGCAGGTCCTGACCACATTACAGTTCCATATTATTATGTTGAAAAATTATAATATACTTATTTGAAAATATACAGAAAATATTAGACAAAATTCAAATCAAAACAAAACAAAATGCTTAGGATGAGATGCATAAGAAACAAGTCCCTCACATGGGAGTAGTTTGAGGACAATTACCTTGAATTAACATCTGAACAATGTCTTTAAGTGTAGTAACCACAGTATTAGTGGAATAACTCGTTCATTGAAATATTAGAAAATATTGCAAACCAAACTCTGCTCCTCTTTGGTGTGCAGTATTTTCCAATAACTCAATGACACATCAGCAGTTGTTTCTTACTTACCATATATGAAATTTTGAATCCTTCTCTTTATTAATTGTAACTTATTTCGGCTAATAAATTAAGGTCTTGCACATGATGCATAATGAGGTGGATAGCGTCTCAAATTAGCAACAGATCCATCTCACAGCAGTATGTGACTTTTTGATTTAGTAGACAATACATATCTCATTTGTACATTTTAGATTCGTATATTTTCCTCCAAATACTTTTGAGTTTAAGGGTGAGATTTGGGGTCATGTCTCCTTTTAAAAATTGAAAAACGAATGAAACTATGAATTTATATGAACTTTTCTGACAAAACATAAGAGAGTTTTGCTTCCTCATGAGATCGGGCAGGCAGATCTCAGAGTAGGGTTGGCTTTTGACTCTCTGTCTGCTTACATGCATTGTCAGTCTGGAGTCGGCACTGGACAGCAACAGCTCCCCACTTTGGCACTTAAGGAATGCCTAATGAAAGGAGTCTGAGGCAAACCT
The DNA here is from genome assembly GCF_903798145.1 of Danio aesculapii. Classification (NCBI taxonomy): domain Eukaryota; kingdom Metazoa; phylum Chordata; class Actinopteri; order Cypriniformes; family Danionidae; genus Danio; species Danio aesculapii. Next base: position 23,345,368 of record NC_079447.1, on the reverse strand, counting down.
TTGACCCGCACCCTTTGACTTGAGAGGGCGTCCATTTCACTCACTCACTCTGCTGCACAATATCTCCTTGGTGGCTTTTCTATATGCCTATTAACACACCGGGTTTAATTGACTCAAGAATGCAGTGTTTTTCGGGCACATCAACATCGTGAGACTCTTTAATGGACTCATATGGATGGGCTTTGAGTCACTAAACACACAGCATATGTACGTATCGCACGCTCTGTTTTAAAATAGGTGTATTTTTAGAGATCGGAGAGCACAATGTATGCAAAAACTGCATGGGCAGAGGTCACAGTTCTCACCGCTTCTGAGTCCGCTGTGGGTGGAGAGCTGAAGGGCCCTCTCGGGGCAGTTCCAGCGGTCCCACGCAAACTGATACTTGCACTCTTCAATCCCACTCTGAGCTCCTGCGGCTACACTGCTGGAGTAGATCAAGTAGGCCTGAAACAATGCAAACCACACCAAAGGATTGGGGATGAAATGCACACTCACTATGAAGTGCTTACCAAAACACTTGGGCTTTTTTATTATTATTATTTTAACCATGCACAGATTACTTATAAACAGATGTGTGTAGTTATTGTTATGTCATAAAACCAATTGTTACTATATATTATAAATAGAATTTGAAAAAGCAATCACATTGTCCCATATATGTCTATGAAAATCATTTTAAACTAAATATTTTTATATTTTAAGTTTTAAATATATCAAATATCAGTCTAAATGTTTTCCTATGGTTCCACAATTGTGCAAAATATAAATTTAATAAATATGTTCATAACCAAACGTCAGCGAAATTAATCTTTTATTTCAATTCAGAAGTTTTTCCAGTGGTCCCAAACTGATGCAATTTTTTTATTATTTTGGAATTAATATTAAAGTTTGAAATATTATAATAATTAAGTTTAGTGCTTTTTTGAGATCTGAAATGTAGTGTTTGGTCTATATTAAGTTATAAACAAAATGTAAAATAATAATGAATTATTTCCTGTGGTTTGTAAATAGTTTAAAGTTGACTGCATTGTCATTTATTAAATTTTGTTTAAAAAAGAGCACCAAAATGATGCTATTATTTGATTATGTTACGCTATTATAAAACTTTACAATAAGGTCCATTAGTTAATGCAACAATGATCAATACATGTATTACAGTATTTATTAATCATTGTAAATGTTAGTTATTAACTGCTGTTCATTGTTAGTTCATGTTAGCTAAACCCCATTAAATAATATTTAAACAATCATTAACCTTTTATTTTAAAAGTGACAATAAAGTTGAAATTGATGTACTAAACATTTATTAAGCATTATTCATGCTTGTTAAAGTCATAGTTCACCTGCAAATTTTAATTCTGTCATTATTTAATCAACCTTGACTTGTTATAAACTAGTTAGATTTTTTTTATTCTGTTGAATACAAAAGAAGATATTTAGAAAAATGGTGGCAACCTGAAAACATTGATATCCATAGTAGGAAAACGAATACTATGGAAGTTCATTGTTAAAGGTTTCCAACTTTCTTTAAAATATGTTTTGTGTTCAACACTTGTTTGAAATATAACGATAGGATCCTTATTTCAAAGTATTAAAATCATGCTTTATAATGATTTTTTAAATCAATATTATTTTCAATGACATGAATATTTAGATAAAAGTCTTTATTTTGATTCCACTGTACCAAACTGAACAGAAAAAAAACCCATAATAAGTAAACAAAAAGGGGTCTATGTGGCTGTGAAACTGTGGTTTATACAATCTAATATGTCTCAAGTGGTTCAGAAGAGACAGGAGCACAAGTGCTCTCATAGGCGGCTGGGTTGCTAATGATGACCACCCACCACAAGCCCCTTCCCTCGCCACTCACTAAAAGTCCTCACAACTTCACATTGTGAATGAGCTGAAGTGTGTGAAAGCTATATGCTCTGCTCCACCGAGAGCAGCGTGTAATACCTAATCCACATGAGACACATCAAATACTGCACCTGTGACCATATTTTCATTTGCCACTCGCATGCGTTGTGATCACAGAGTCACTGTCAAACATTTACTACCCGAATCCATAAATGATTTTGACTTTTTGAAGTCTGGCTTTCTTGATAAAGATCAGCAAAGCAGATCAAAAGATTTTGGCTTACCTTTGGGCCGGTCATCAGGAAATTATTCACTGACCTGGAAGACAGAGCGGCCTGATAAGTCAGCTGACCCACAACTTGTATACATTCCCCTTGTAAGGATTCACATTGGTTAAAAACATTTCTGAATAAACATTTTAAAGTCATTTTAGCTAATTACAAAGTGGTGATTGATACTGGTCTCAGAAGTAAACTGTATTATACACACACACACACACACACACAACAAAATTAAATTCAGGCAAAACTTAAAAAAAAAAAACATTAATAATTAAAAACCTCTTTATGATCTCGTGAATTGCATGCAAACCTTTTAAACATTTACAGTAATTTTACTGAATTTACATACAGTGCTCAGTATAATTGAGTACACCCCATTTTGAAAATTAATATTTTTCTCCATTTCTCAGTGAATATAGGCAATGTATTTTGGTGCATTTAAACAAAACAGATTAATTAAACAGATATATTTATTAAAATAATATTTTAGTCACCAAACATATTTAGAAATTGTAAGATAATATAATTAAATCCAAGCAAAATATTGCAAAAAAAAAAAAATTACAACCAACAAAATTTTAACTAAATCTTGACATATTTTTTGCTTCTCTTGATTTTCCCCTTTTTTAAATTTGTATTTAATATTTTTCTATAAGATACGTTTGGGTGTACTAGTTTTTGGACCTTTATCGTAAGTTATTTCATTAGATTAGCTCCAGATTTGGCTTCAGTACTGACTAATCTAATGTATATGCACAAATACAATATTGTATAGCATCCTATTAAAAATTTGAATTTAAAAGAAACATTTGTGAGCAGTGTACTTATATATGCTGAGCACTGTAGGTATTTAGATTCATGTTGTAATAGTACATTTCAACCTGCGATATATCCCATTGAAAATGACAAGAAATGCTCCCTCTAATAAAACATTTTTACATATACTTGTTATTATAAGTAAAACCCCACATTGATAAAACATTTTTACATAGTAAAACATTCTGTCAAATTAATAACAGGTACACTGTTCTTAAAAGTGCAGTTCAAATCAAAATGAAATCTCAAAAATTACAATTAAGCGTTACACTGAAACACTTTTTTTAAATTCCCCATTTACAATTAAGCTAATGACCTTAAAAGTATTTTTTAAATGGAAGTTACAGTCTTAAATATCTCAGGTTTATTTTTTAAACATATATACATATGTGAGCCTGAACCACAAATTGGTCTTATGTTGCAGGGGTATTTTGGCAACAGTCAAATATATATTTTATGTGCCAGATTAATAAATGTTTATTTTATTATTTCTACCATGAATTTATCAAAACCCAACTTCTGATTAGAAAAATCCATCGCAAAGAGTTTAATTTGCACAATTTGAAAGGCGATTTTCTCAATATTTAGATTTTATTTGAAACGTCAGATGGCAAATTTTTCAAATAGCTGTCGGTCAAATATTGTCATATCCTATCAATACTTCAATGGAATGCTTTTTATTCATATTTCAGATAATGTAAACATCTATTAATTAAAAAAGTGACACTTACGGCTGGTTTTTGTGGTTCAGGGTAACGTATATATTTACAATACAACCATAGCTTGCCAACCAATGAAACGAAGCTCAAAGCATCACGGTACAAAACGACATACGATCAATTTAAATGTCTCTTTTTTTAATTTATTGACAACACAGAATATAATAAATAGATAAACGCTTGCGTTCGATCTAAAATCAGCTTGAAACCCGCCTGCTTGAACAAAACGCAACGCGTTACTCACCAACTGCAGCAAGTCTTCATGTGAGCCATCAGGATGAAAGCGTAATAATAAACCTCCAAATGCATGAACATCCTGAGAGAGGGAGACTTTTCTTCACCTTGGAAAGCAGAGGCGTCTGCGAGAGCTCTATATAACCTACATCCAGGATTCAGAGGCTGGGGGTCTCATGTGTGAGCCAAGGGGGTTCTGAAATGGAGCTCCTCTCATCCCAACAAGAGATTATCTGCTTAATTAAAGATTTTCCCTTTTCTTACTCGTTCAGCCAATCAGAACTATTGTACCAGAGAGAGATTGAAATGATCAAAAGGGCACCCTGGGCTCCTCCAGGACAAATAGCTGGGAAGAGCTCCCTGCGCGCTAACAGTTGGAGTGAATTAATATGAAATCAGGATGGCATCTCTAAGGTTGTGCCTTAAAACTCAATTTCAAGAGCAGCATGAAAGGCTCTGATACAGTAGCAGATAACGCTTATAGGGATTAGAGACATTATCTGCTGGATCAAACGATAAATGTTATTTGTAGGGTTCTAATTAATGTATAGGCTTCGATTTGTGTGTAAATTTAGTTAAAAACGAGAATACAGAAAATAAAGGTAATATATGCATTTATTTTAGAACACCCGAGCGAGTGGCTTGATGATTTGTTTGTTGCATCTCAAAACTTCACCGAAAGAATCCATAGAGATTCAAATAAACAGCGGGAATTAACATAGATAAGAGGATAATCGATTGGATTGTGTGTTTGCGGTTTTCAGGAGGACTTCATAAACTCTATTTAGAGTGTTATTTTACCGTTTCTCCCAGTTTATCCTCTGCTGACCCTTTGTGACCTTTGGGTTCTGCTTCTTTGACGTCCGCGTATCTTCACGTGTGCAAATTAGGATTAGGCGAGTTATTTGGGAGATTCCTGAGGGATGTTTTTGGATTACGTTCTGAAAGGCTACCATGAGAGTGAAGTAAAATAAAATGCCACTATAAAGAGAAAATTCATTTCTAAATCCTCTGTCTGTTTGGTCTATTTGAATGTGAGTAGATTATATACTGTTTTTAAAAATCAAGTATAGGCAAGAAACGTTCCAGCCATAATCTTGATTTTTAAAATGGCGCGCAATGGACGTTTTAAGTAAAATCTTAGATAATGATACACTTATTTAGCCTAGCATGTGCTCCAAAAGGGTTTGTTTTCACCACAGTTGACGTAACCTATATGTAAATGTATCAAATGAAATCTTTTGTAGTCAACTCTATTACGTTTGGTGAAATTTTGGCAACTTTATAGAAAAATCACAAATAAGAAAGTAAAACATTTTATGCTAAAACTTTTTCAAAAAGCTCATGGATTGCTAAATAGATAAGCACAAACAAATTACATGTTTTTCGTTTCATTAGTCAGTCTTAAAAAACAATTCCCTAACAAAAGAGTTGAGCAATTCAAGCGTTATGGATGTGACATTTGCAGTAAATATATTCACATAAGTATATGTTAAGATTATATTGAAATATCTGTTTATATTTTCCAAAACTAACCACAGAGGTATGGGGTCAGAAAAATATCAATCAATAAACATTTTTATTTTAGATTTTAAATGAGCAAAAACCCAAAAGAAACAATGCTCATCAAAAGAATAATAGTTGGCTTTCTATAGAACAAACATGATTGCATTTACTTTATTTGACATTTTTGCTTTTATGAGGAAAAAGCTTTGTTATGGATGTGACGTCTCACCATTATGGATGTGACAGATGTGAAATTGCCACTTGTGTGACTTTGGTAAATCGAATATAATTGTTTGAAAACACTGACATTTTTGATTGTTTTTGCAGTACTGTGAAATACAAGCCTACAAAAAAAAACCTACAAAAGGTTTCGCTATTTTGGTGAAAACTATTTTTTTATGGCAAAGTTCACATTTGCATGGAATTGCTCTTTTACCATATTACAGTAAAAGTCTAAGCTTTAAAACCTTCGACTCACAAGATGGTTCCATCTATTTATGAATAATAGCCAACAGCCCGTGTTCAACACGACTAGAGAAAAGGTGCAGACTTCATTTTCAGATATACACACATTTTATTCAGTTAAGAAAAGATTAATATTGATTCTTAACAAAACTCACGGAACAACTCGTAAAACTCTCCGGATTATAGAAATTTTGGTTTATGGTACATGAAACAACATTCCTTGTAAATGTGCCCATTAAGGCTCCCAGACATCACAGGTCAACAATGTATAAACAATTTAGCAGTAAAATATAATCAGTTTGTTTGTCCTTCTTAAACATGGGAGTATGTTTAAAATATATAAAGCATTTGGTGAGAATATTAGTGTTTTACATTTGGAGAAATGCATACCACTATCAAGCTATCAAACATTTATGACAAGAAATATGTGTAGCTACATGTGGTCATTCATTCGTCACAGAAGAGCCAAGAAAAGAGCCCACTCCAAACGGTACATCTGATTAAAAACTTCACAAGTTGGAAATAATTGTTTCTGATGCTTAAACATCATCTTTGTAATTTCAATTTTGAGTCAAACCCAAAATCGGACAATAAATAGGCCTATTTTATAAGGCAAAGGGCAAGATATCTGATGAAGACATTTCAATTTCCAATCCTTGGATTACATAATAAGGACAAATAAATGTCCTAATACATTTACCCCAATGGATACTTTCTTTCAAAATATTTTCTGGATAAATATTTTTCATAATACTTGAAATTTGCCAGATCATTTACAGGACAACAAAAGTTCAAGGAAGCCAGATAAAGAGCTATGCAATATGAAAAAGAATAATTACGCAGTAATTCATCAACTTTTTTAACTTAAGGAGTTCCTTAGAATAAGCATTAATGATCTCAGCATCATTGCACTGGCATGTAGAATCAATAAAAAAAATTATACCAAAAAATAAATATAAATAATTTAAAAATAAGAATTAACATTTAATAATGTCAGAATATGTTTTTATATGCTCATCATTAATAAACCTATTTTAAAAAGCACTAACCGCAATTAAGTCCATCTTTAACTCGATGAAAAAATTATACATGGAAATTTGTGTGTATTTGACTACCTATAATGATCTGTCAATAACTCATAATCCATCCAGCTTAAAGACAATTATGCAAGTATTTAAATAGCACGTCATCCTAATTTTACAGCCTGCATAGCCCACTGAATCTACTTCTAAAACCAGAACAAAAACTTATTTGGCCAGAAAAATCATGGGTCAACCTATTCATGAGAGAGGGCTGTAATGAGGCACATGGCTGTTTAAATAGTGAACTACCATCCCTCGCCTCTTGAGGCAGACTGAGACTAAATTATCCACCCAATCTGTAGCCTTCAGCATAAACTAATCAGTCCAATACACATCATGAAAAGGAAAGAACACATATTAGTTCAACACACTCTAAGAGATTCTTATTTTGTATGAGTGTACTGTATATAATTCAAATCTTCATTGCACACTAAGAATTTCTGCAAATGCTTTTGTATGTGTTGGCTTATATCTTTTTTTGTTATTTATTTTTTTGGTAACACTTTACGATAAATTTTCATTACTTAATGTTAGTTATTGTACTTAATAACACGAACAAACAATGAACAATACATTTACAGTCACCGGCCGTTTAATTAGGTACACCTTACTAGTACCCGGTGTGGTCTTCTGCTGCTGTAACCCATCCACCTCAAGGTTGGATGTATTGTGCGTTCAGAGATGCTCTTCAGCATACCTCGGTTGTAACGACTCAATTCAATTCAATTCACCTTTATTTGTATAGCGCTTATACAATGTAACGAGTGGTTATCTGAGTTACTGTTGTCTTTCTATCAGCTAGAATAAGTCTGGCCATTCTCCGCTAGCATCAACAAGGCATTTGCGCACACAGAACTGCTGCTCACTGGATATTTTCTCTTTTTCTGACAAATCTCTGTAAACCCTAGAGATGGTTGTGCGTGAAAATCCCAGTAGATCAGCAGTTTCGGAAATACTCAGACAGACCGTCTGGCAACAACAACCATACCACGTTTAAAGTCACTTAAATCACCTGTCTTCCCCATTCTATGCTCGGTTTGAACTGCAGCAGATTGTCTTGACCAAGTCTACATGCCTAAATTCATTGAGTTGCTGCCATGTGATTGGCTGATTATAAATTTGCTCAAACAAGCAATTGGACAGGTGTACCTAATAAAGTGGCCAGTTAGTGTTTTTCAGATGTTAATGCTAGTTAAATGAAGTTGTTCGTTGTTAGTTCTTGTTAACTCACAGTGCAAACTTAACCACAACTTTGGATTTTAAAATTGCACTAGTTAAACTATGATGCTGTACATGAATTGTTCATTCTTAGTTCATGTTAATGAATACATTGACTAACATTCATTAATGGAACATTATTGTAAAATGTGACTGTTGCTTTGATATGCATTGAACAAGATCAACCACTTTTGTGGCTGCCGTCACCGGTGCGCTGAACACGGGCGAGGATGGTTTCGTGAGTTACCCTCCTGCAGTCATTGGCCAGTCCCAAAAAGCACATGAGATCGATGAACGCTTTGGTCACATTCAGCCGACTGCCAAACTCACTTGTGGCATAATCATGGGGGAATGTGTGATGATAGTTGTGGAATCCTTCACCTGAAAATTAAATATAGTTTTTCATATGAATAAAATGCTTATTTCAAATAGATGCTGTTCTTTTGCATTCTATATTCATCCGTAACCCTGTAAAAAGTACAAAGTTTAAAGGTCCTGTGAAATTAAAATAAAGATTTTTAGATGTTAGAATCAGTATGTTTGCTTTAAGGATGTCTATAAGCTAGCGTGCTCCAAAACAGTGTGAAAATTCACCTTTAGAAGATATAAAACCAATAGAAACATTTAAAGCTTGCAGTTTGACACTTCCACCTAAATGGATACATTTTTCACATCAGCTCATATTTTAGTTTCTCAGTTTTTGACCAATCAAATGCTCTGTAGTGTCTGACATGCCCCGCCCCCTTAAAGACGCTTCTCATTTACTTTTCATTTGATGTGCTGAAGCTAAACCACTCCCACTAGCAGAGTAGTGATAAAATGAAATGCTATTTGCTGTTTTTATAAAGGGGAGGAACTACTCTACGTCCCACCCTCTCTTCATGTTGTCAGTTGAGATTACGTCAAACATTGAATAAAAACTGAACATTTTAAAGGGCTTCACAGGACCTTTAAAAAAACAGGCAAAATGTAAAGTAGCTATGGCTGCTTCAGAAACAATGCTTTATGAAGCTTTATGAATTTTTTGCTTCGAATCATTAGCTTGGAGAATGAATCAAGTTTGCAAGGTCACGTGATTTCAGAAAAAGGGGGGTGTTGTTACGTCATCACTGTTTCATAATATTTGGACAATTCTATAATCTAGTGGGCTATTTGTGTAATACAATAAATTCCACATATATCACGTGGCTTCATTCAGTTTCCCCCCCAATGGGCAAATTGCTAAACAGGTTTCACCTGATCGAGTTTGTAGACGTTTCTATGAGATATTTGCAAAATGAAAAGGAATAATAGTTAAAGAGGACCTATTATGCAAAAATCACTTTAATAAGGGGTTTAAACACAGTTTGTGGCAACAGTGTGTGAATATAAGCAGGCTCTAATGCTAAAAATTATTAATTTTACTTGATAAAAAAAAGCTGTCTGCAGAAACACTTTGATATTTTCCCATTGTACATGTCATTAGAGGGGGAAAGCCTACATTAGTGACATCTCTACATCATTAGCATTGAAAGTTAGTCTTGTTTTTGAATCTGCCACTATGCTAACACATTCGTAGCTCCATCCTCCTTTGAAAAGAGCACCATCTCAATTGAATTTAAAGCAACATTCACCAAAATAGCACAATTAGGATTATAACCTAAAAGGGGCAGCTTCAAAATGTTATAAAACATTATTTGGGGTGTATTAGGAGCTGAAACTTCACATACACACCCTAGGAATATCAGAGACTTGTTTTCCATCTTGTAAAAAGGGGTAAAATAGGTCCCCTTTAATTGTCTATTGTTGGCCTGTTTAGCAGAGCCCAACATGGAATAAAACACTATACAAACCTTGAAAATGTAAAAAAGACTGCATATTATGTAAACACATAATAATTAATGATATTAGATCATGAAGTAAGCGCATGTCTAGATTATAATTATATTTTAATGTTCACAATGTGTTTTAAAAGTCAATTCTAATGCATATTTGGCCTGTTTTTGTTGCATTTACATCAATTTGACCACTAGGTGTCCCTAGCATGTGCTGTACCAATGTATTGGTTCAATTATAGCAGAACAGCCATTTCCAAATTAATATTACTTGAATAAATTAAAAGTAACTTCAAACTAGCATATAGTTATTCTGGGGATCATGTGACATTGTGATAATGTAAAGACTGTGGTAATGGCTGTTGAACTTTGACTTCGCTATAAACAAACACATGATAACATTTTAAAATATACTATTAAAGATAGAACAGAATTATTTTACACTGTAAAATTCTTCACAGTATTACATTTGAACTGAGACTTTAATTTTAGTTTTAGCGTGTAAGTGCAATATCTTGTACTTATTTGTGTGATTATTCTTAAACCCTTGTTAATAGTGATACTGATTGCCATTAGCAGATAACTTGACAGCAGATAACTTAGGAAATCAAGGAAGGTCTCATTTCAAGTTGTTACAAGCATTAACAGTAAATACAATTACTGCATTCTAAAAAATGCTTGGATGTTCAAAGCCAAATTTCGAATGAAACAAAGCAGCATTTTTAAAAGTATAGGTGAAAGCTCATTTAAACATGATTTTACAGATTTAATCATTTTTCCTTTACATTATATTACTAATATATATAAAAAATAAATAAATAAGAACAATACAAGTAAGCAAAAAGCACTTACATGCAAAAAATATATATATTTGCTGCTTGTTCAAAATACAACACTATTCTAGAGATTTTTTGGGGGGACAAACTAAGTGTATTCTATGGAACCATGCATTGCTTACAGTGTACTCTATACAGTCCAATAAATGTTAATGTGTGTGTGTGTATATATATATATATATATATATATATATATATATATATATATATATATATATATATATATATATATATATATATATATATATATATATATATATATATATATATATATATATACATACAGTATGACAAGCCTAAAAAATATGAAAATGTGTACCACTGTATCATATAATCCATATAGAAAAGAATGCGATACAATTAATTTAACCTAATTAATTTAACTTAAGTTAACTTATACTTCAACTTCTTCAATCTCACACACACTGAAAAAATTTAAGGTAAGCTGTGATATTTCTCTGAATAATGCAGACTCACATATGTTCATTGTTAGGGAATATCTTGCTACATTTTTCAGTAGCTTGACAGTAGCTCAGCAACTAATGACACAATGTTACTTTTCCAGTAGCTACCTTTTTTTAAGCAAGTAGCGAAGCAGCTTCACAACAGTTACATTCTATTTAGTGAATCATCTCACAAGATCATATACTACTATAGTGCAATACAGCCATCTATTGGTGTATCACACATCTCATGGTTTTACCTTTATTTATTACTGTTATTTTGTAAATAATATTTTTCGAGTAGCATCCGTTGAAATTCAATCCATAAAGTATTCTAACAGTCAGCAATTATCCTGGAGAAAGAACATTATACAAGATCTTCAATACAATTTCTTACAAAAAGGTGCAACTTTTTTGTCACTTTTTTTTTTAGAAAATGCTATCATGTGCTTAATTATTTCGTTATTGCAATGCTGAATTTGTTGCAGTTTTTTCATTTGACTTGACAATAAAAATTTTAAAATATTGTGTAATAAAACATTATGCTTCACCATTACAATTGTATTTGTTTTAAGTGGCAAATATTTTACTTAAAATGAATGCTTATTAAGCTACAGCATCAGAGTAGCTTACCAACTGGCTAATGATCCGGCTTTAAAAAAAAGTGTTTATTATAGTTAGTCCTGGTGAGAATGGCACACTTGGCATTGCTCAAGGATTATCCGAGGACACATCTGCAAACAGCAGCACTTTTGATAAGAATCAAGAAAGACTAAAAGAAAACTTCTATGGAAAAGCCCTTATATGGAGTTTTGGGTCATGTTTTATGCAAAAGACAAGCCTTTTGCACTAGGCATGGGCCGGTATAAGTTTCTGACGGTAACGTTGGATAAAAAAATTTCACGATTTCATGGTTTTTGCATAAAAACAAAACAATCAACACAGGCTCATTGAATATATGTGCTGGACTACATTTTTGAAAACCAGAATATACAGTTAAAGACAGAATTACTAGCCTTCCTGTGGATTTTTCTTCCTTTTTTAAATATTTCCCAAATGTACAGCTTTTTTAAATATACCACCAAACACAGCAAGACATTTTCACAGTATTTTCAATAATTGGTCAATAATTTCTAAAATTTCAATAATTTCAATAGTATTCTCCTCTGGAGAAAGTCTGATTTGTTTTATTTTGGCTAGAATAAAAGCAGTTTTTAAGGTTAACATTACTAGCTGCCTTAAGCAACATTTTAAGCTAATAATTCTGATTTCAACTGTATGTACCCTGGGCTAAGTTTTTTTACCACGATTTCATACTGCTTTTATGGGATTTGTTTCTGAAACCATCCTTTATCGTGAAGGGAAAGCCTGTACACTAGCCGGTGACCTCTCCCACCTGCAGCTTCTCCACGATGGACATCCAGCGTTCTCCGGCGCCTAGATTGCAGCTCTGCACTAGAAGTTTGGCCAGAGGAGAAATGGTCGTGCCCAACTGAGCCTGGTTTCTCTCAAGGTTTTTTTCCTTCACTTTCGTCAATTGGTGAAGTTTGTTTCTCGCTGCTGTCACCACTGGCTTAAATGGTTTGGGACTTGCGGAGCTGCGCATCGATGGATTTGCTCTTCAGTGTTTGGACTTTCAGCAGTGAAAATTAAACCACACTGAACTAAACTAAACTGAACTTCAACTCTGAAAACTGGACTGGCACAGTTTCACTTTACTAGAACTTCTTTGCTAAGCTACTTTGACAAAATCTACATTGTAAAAGTGCCAGAGAAATAAAGATGAACTTAATTAAATTGAATTTATTGACTTTAGCCCCAGTCCACTCTGCTCTTCATTCTAAGACTGATGCCCTTAAACTACCAAGCAAACCGGTCACAACACAAAAGCAGCAATAAGCAGTCAGCGGTAGTGTGGTTTTACACACAAAATGCAAACATATGTACCTGTAAACACATATTTCTTGGTTCTCTAAATGTAGCCCTGGGCACATACTTCCAATGAGCCTGTGTTAAAAAAATCTATGCAATTATTAGTGGATGAGAGTGATTATTCTTACCGATGGCACTGAAGGCAACAAACTTGTTCTCTCTGGGATTGATGTTGTGGTCATAGGGCCTCATTCCCCACATGTGAGCGGCGCTGTTGACCAGCCAGGTTGCATTAAGAACCACAGCGTATCTCAGCAGACAAGGGACCAAGTATGCAGTCCAAAGACTCTCCTCCCAAAAGAACCAAGGTACCAAGGTTGGGATAAGAAAGCACATCACCACCACAGATAACTTGTAATGCCTGGAGACATGAGAAATGTAAAGAATTCAAAACAAACATTTCAATAGGAATTTAATCTTGATTATCATGTGTTGTTTAATGGCACAGTATGTCACAGATATGAATTAACATGAACTGGAGCACAACAAGCAGTTGAAATGCTGATTAACCAGCTAGTTTTGCTTTATCTGTGCTGGACAATCAAGTAAACATGTTTTTAAACTATTACCAAAACACTATTTGTTACAGTCATATGTATATGCTTGTATGTTTTGCTTGTGTGTGCGCACTTTCTCTCTTTCTCTCTTGCTCGCTCGTTCCCTCCCTCTCTCTCTCTCTCTTTGTCAATTCTCAGGATTGCCCACTCCAGTATCCCATTTGTCCGTGAAGACTTCAATCTCCACTCCACCCTGTGACGTCATCACCTTTGCTAACCATCAGGATAGGAGCTCAAAGTTTAAAGGGACGCGAGTGGGGAAGCTTGTTATGCTCTGCTTTCTCTTTGCTTGCTGTTCGTGTGTGTTTTTGGGCTTGTTGTTATGTGCTATGATGCTGATGTGAATTTAGTTATGATTTTGGTCTTGTTCTTGTTTTTGGTCGCTGTTATGGTCTTGTATGTGTATGTGACAATCCCCTGATCTCTGGCGTCAGCCTTCCCCTGGGATTCGAGGAGTTTAGATGTCACGTGACATACACCTCGCATCACGCAGATAACTCCACTGTCTAAACACACTAGTTTAGAAGTGAGCGCCCCCCGCTGTAAGTTTTCTCCGTGTTTTTGGTTACTAGTTTAGTTTTAGTTATAGTGTGAAAACGCTGAAGATGTTTAGTTTGTTTATTATCTATTAGATAGTTTAGATGTTAAATATTAACTAGACTTGGTTTTTTATATTGCTTTCATTTATTTGGTGCCACTTAATTCTTGGTTCCCCCATCCATAATATACACTGATTGATTTATTTTCTTTTGTGAGATCTTGTAAATAATACTTGTTTTGCTGTTTGACTTCTTTCACTATTGTAAATAAATTAACTTATTTTTGCAGTATTTTGGTTGTCGTATAGATATTTTGCCACCAACTCATCACAAAATTTAATCACATTAAATGTTACCTCTTTTAAACCCCAGAGCCAAACTTGAAAGTCGTAACACTATTATTCAAAGTCAAGAGAAGAGTGTTCTTGATTTTAATCATTCCACTAGTGCCAAACGTGTCCTCATGATAGAGTCAGAGATATGTAATGAATATTTTAACCAAAAAAACCTTGATAAAAGTTTATCCTGTCTTGTACACTGGCAGATTTGTTTTTTCAGCACATACTATTTAAATTATTCAAACATGCTGCATTCAGTTGGAATAATCAACATGGCGATCATAATTTATTAATTTCTCTCAGTTGGTCTGTATTTTTCCACGAGTTAACTTATGTATTTTGTTGTTGTGTTGTTGATGGATTCGGATTTCTGCCTTCCAATCCGTCTCAGCATGGATCAATGCTTATCCTTTTTCTCATTACTATGAATAATGAATAAAGTTAACACAATGCTTAATATAAGAATATTCAGTGCATTTGCCTGTCTCTTTGTAACTCTATTTTCAGGAGCCACCAAATTAGGTCAGAGGTCATAGAGATCTCGAGTGGAACTGAAGGGCTGGATGATTAAAAACAACCGTACAACTGTTTTCCTATTTGTATTGCTATGTGTTAATACTGTCTAAAGTGATTTTGATATTATTAATATGTGTTAATTCTGTTTATAGTGATTTTACTTTTTATTCAAGATAGACTTGGGTAGTAAGGATATTATAACTGCCTGAATGTAGATTATACCAGTTTTTAAAAATTTTTGATAAAGACAGCTGAAAGTACACTCAGCCTTGGTTAAGAAACAGATTGTACTTTAAGTGTGTGTGTGTTCTATTTGATTGTAGATCCTTTTTACTGGTCTGGGGTCAGCTCTAAACAGTCTAGTTGATGTATGATGTTTATATGCTTGAGTTATTGTTCAGAGTTGTACGCACACACCCACGTGGAAATTTTCCTAGTCTATCTGTGTTTAACCAATCAGGTTAAAACACCTATATGTATGACACAGTTAATGACGTTATGTGAGAGTATAATTGATGTTGATTTGTGATTGTAAGCAGAGCGGCCTTGGAAGTTATTGCGAGTGTTGAAGCTGGCTTCTGCTGATGAAACTGCAAACTATCTTCAGTAAACTTTATTTATTTGAATCTCTGACTCCGGCTCTTCTTCATCTGACAGACTGACAGTCATTCTTTGGGTTAAAACTGTAAATAATCCCTACATTGTAATTTCTTGTAGTAAGAAAAATGTGCCAATGGCATCAATTTTAAGATTATCCAAATTAAATATTAAACATAAAATTTAATATAAAGCAACACCGACATATATGCTGCTATAAATAGACAAATAATTATGAAAACATTTGTACTTTTTTCAGTGCAAGTTCTGTTCCATGTCAAATGTGTTAGGTCTGCAAAATGAACACTCTGAGCAAAGCTGCATTTTTTTGGTCAAAAACAACAAGGTTGTCAAATATTTTAAAACAACTTTAAATAGCTGTTTTTCACTGTAATATATAGTGCATTTAATTGATTGCAATTCCGTCAAAAGCTTAATTTTCAACACAATTACTCCAGTTTCAGTGTTAGATGTTCCTACAGAAATTCTGCTGATATGTTGATTTGTAGCTTAATAAATATTTCTGATTATGGTTCATTTGAAAACCTTCGCCTGTTTTATATATTTTTTGCCTGTAATATTTTTCTGGAAAATGCTTTTTTCAGAATACTTAATAAAAGTTTAAAAAAACAGAATCAATTAAAAAGTCATCTTCACCTCACTTTTGATCAATTTAATGCATCCTTTCTGAATAAAAGTACTAATACCCTTCTCAAAGAAAGAAACTAACCCCAAACAATTGGATGGTAGCACAGACTATTCATTCATTCATTTTCCTTCAGATTAGTCCTTTATTTATCAGGGATCACCACAGCAGAATGACCAGCATATGTTTTATGCAGCAGATGCCCCTCCAGCAGCAACTCAGTACTGGGAAACACCCACACTCTAACATTCACACATACACTACGGCTAATTTAGTACATCCAATTCACTTACAGCTCATGTGAGGGAAACCAGAGCACCCGGAGGAAACCCACGCGAACACGAGGAGAACATGCAAATTCCACACAGAAATACCAAATGACCCAGCCAGGACTTAAACTAGCAACCTTCTTACTGTGAGGCGACAGTGCTAACCACTGAGCCACCCTAGAACAGTTTAAATTATTATTTTTTTAATTCAATCTAAAAAGAACATACAAAACAAAAATTCTTACTGACCTCCTCTGAAACATTACAACACTGTCTGCTGTTAGATCTCCAAACGTCAACTTGCGTCCTTTATCAATGACTTCTGGGTGTTTACGGACCAGCAGCCAGCCGATGTGAGCGAAGAAGAATCCTCTGCGAGCGTTGTGGGGGTCTGCATCCGTCTCAGAAAACTTGTGATGGACGCGGTGGTCTCTGGCCCACTCATAGATGTCATTCTAAATAGAGATAAACATTAATGTAGCAATTACAAGTGTGATTAATCTCACTATGATCAGTTAAAGGTTGAATCATTAGAATTTTGAAATCATTAGAATTTTAAGCTATAATTAACACACACCGCACACCACAAAACTGCAGCCCCGCCCCTTAAAGGACTTCCACATTTTACAACACCACGTAAATTCCATTTCTGTTTAGTTCAGTTATGACTTTAGTCGAGCTTATGTAGGCCTACAGTTCAAAATTCATGTTTAACTGAATAAATAGTTAGTAAACACAAGTACATCTTATTGAACATCATTTATTTTCATCACCAATTATCATAGTAGAACAGTTTCTCAAGCAGTTTGTGATGCATTTTGGAAACAGGAGATGAGCCCCTAGTCTAATGCGCCACCTGGCTTGAGAAACCTGTTCTCAAAGACTTATTATTTGGGTAGCACACATATTCTGAATCACTTCAGCAGAATTCAAATGAGCCATTTTAATCTAGATTAATTCCAAGATTAATCTAGATTTTAAAAATGTATCTATGCCCACCTATAAAATAAAATCATTTGGCGCGTAAAATTTGCATGGACACTGAAATGGTTGCAATATGGCATCATGCTGCATCTTTCCCAAGGGATTCTGCATATAATACATTCAAATATGAACAAAAAAGGTGATTTACATTTATTTACTGCAATTTACCACCATGCAAAACTAAAAGTTGCATTTCTTTATTTCAGGAATGGTTGCAAGAGGTTGCACCATGACACATTAACCTTTATGATCCTGACAGTAATTTGCAGGTCAGACTGGGGTGGTACCTTTTCAACAGCACAAAAATTCACCATACAGATGAACCATTCTGCAGGTAAATTAGGTACAAACATGTACATTTTGAAAAAGTAGCACCACAGTGAAAACCTTTGTGCCGTTCTTTCTCACAGTAGTTCACAAGTTGAAATTTAAGCAGAGCAAAACACAAAACAACTTCATGTGAGCTTGTGTTTCCAGTTGGCCACAAATGAATGAAACTTTTACAGCCTTTTACAGTACACCTATTACAGGAACAATCCCAGGTGGACATACTGTACCAGGGTTAATTGCTTTTCTAAAGGGCACAATGGTGATCGCTTGGTTCTTGTGGGTTGTGAACCTATTAGCCCAGTTCTTGGACCACAACACCACACCACATCCACCTGAGCTGAATTTACATTCACTGCATTATTTAAAGAGACAATTCAGTCATAAATTAAATTGTATTCACCCTCATATTTGTCAAACCTGTATGAGATTCTAAAACAATAAGAAGATATTTGAAGAATGTTAAGCAGTAGCGGGGCACACATACAGAGCACCGTGTTTTTGAGAATGTGTGCACTATATTGACACTGAGGAGAAGAAACTGTTGAATAAAGTCATTATTTTTGTTCATATTTAATCTAATCGGTCATATTTAATCTTCTTCTTCCATTCACCTCACAGTTCCCTTTTTCCCCCTTGTCACCATGGGGAGCAGAGCCTTCAGCCACTCAGCTCCTCAGCTTTGGAATTCACTACCCCCCTTCATTATCCTGATCTCCATAATCTAAACTCTCTCTTTACAATTTTTATCTAAACTCAAAACACATCTGTTTAGAACAGGCTACTCTCTTTAACTCAACTGCACTTTTTCAAATTGTATTGTATTCTATTGACTTTTATATTGTGTTTTTATTTGTACTGACTGTTACCGCTTTCTTGTACGATGACCTTGAGTGTCAAGAAAGGCACCTTTAAATAAAAGACATTATTAATATTATTTATACATCTTTAGAAAATTTGTATTCCTAAAATGAACAAAGGTCTCTGGTGTTTTGGAATGACATAAGTGTGAATAATTAACAACATAACTATGATTATTGGTTAAACTAACCCTTTAAAGGTGCAGTATGCAAGTTTGACACCCAGTGGTTGAACCAGGTATTGCACGCCTGGTTGAAAACACACGCCAGCGCCGGTTGCCAGATTGATAAAATCAACAGAAGTGTGCCTGACTAACAAACCTAAAGGCTGATTTAAATCGTGGTCTAAATTAAATCAACGGCAGCCAATTGAAGGAATATTTTCCGTTTTAAAAGGAGTTTTTGTTCTAACCAACACCTGGAATTTATATTTTAGAATCGGCTTCTATTTCTTGCAGATGATCAACAGAAAACTGACAATGATCACCTCAAGTACACCTTGTGTGCTTTATTCAGCGTTATATGCTAATAATGTGAGTTTGAATCATAGACTGTAAAATATATGGACGGAGCATCCGTGACGTCACCCATAGGTTTCTGAACACTGCAAAAGAAGCTACAAGTAGGCGCGGCCAACCGTCGCCATTTTGTTCGCGCGTCATCGCACCCACGGCGGGATACCAAACAAGGGCAAAGAGGCGGAGAGTGGGCGGAGCTACAGACGCCCGCTGGCACTTTGCTAAGACCTAGCAGACAAACTTTACTTTGGGAGAAACGCTTGATACTTCATTACCTGCGACTCGTTTGTGTTCTGACCACATGTGCTTGGCTGTACACTATATCAAGAAAGTGTTTAGACTTTCAAAAACACTGTAGTAATACAGTGAGCCACTAAACATTGTTCTTATGACGTTTTTCTACAGGAGGAAAAGGCGAAATACATCCAATCACTTCAGATATAGTGTGTGTTAGTAAATGCAAGACTATTGATGAACTCCAGCATAACACTGTATGATAACTCTTCAGATGACTGTTCTAGAGCCTACAGCTAATCAGTCTGTCACATTCTAGAGTGCTTTACGGGTCTAAAGAAAAATATTAATGATAAATGATCTTAAATAAAACAAATACATTTATAGAGATGGTATACAAGTATATAACTTTACTCACATGGGAAACGAGGCCACGTGAATGGTTTGTGAGCACAATTAAGTGCACACAGCATCCCATATCATCTGATAATTGTAAGAAATAAGTCCAAAAGGCAGCTGACTGTGTAAAGCCACATAAAACAGAACAAAAATACGATGAATATGCCGAGCTCAGTGGCTAATCTGCCGGATTCAGCTGAGGTAAAGTGACGGCGACCAGCGAGACCTAGCTGTCACTCAAGTGGCCACGCCCTTAATTATGCAAACTTAATATAACCTAAAATAAAGGAAACGGATGAGTTATAAAAAAATTCACCCCCCTCACAGTTGTCATGGAGGGTAATAATAGCTATATGAACCAAAATCGTTCTTTGTACCAGGCTGTAAGCACCTTTTTTTCTGTTGTAAATTTGGCCATTCTAACAGTGGGCTCAATTGCAACTTGCTCTATTATGGAGCCAGGACTAGCGGAATTTTGATGAATTGCAGTTTCAGTTACTTCCGTATTGGCTTCCCGAGGGAGAGCGGGAGGTTGCGGCTTGGTTTGAATGCCATTTTACAGGACATCTATTGCCATACTACTGAAAGCACCAGCAGATATTTAACCTCAGATCTTGAAAACCAACACCTAGTGATTCAGCACTTACATTTAATCATGTTAAAGAGGTTTAATACGTTTTAATTAGATTGTAAACCTTACCATTTCGTTGGAGTGCAGTAAGTGCACTACTCTGTGCTTCTGAATGGCTGTATTTAAATTTCTGTCGTATTTCATCTGATGCAAACTGCCGAATTGCTCATCACTGCAAATCTCGTCATGTAGCGTGTTGTCAGGACACGGGGTTACAACGTAACCTGCTCACCTAATGTTTACGTTTGTGATATTTATATTATTTGCTAATTAATAACCACCTCATGTGGAACTCTGAATCTGCGTCTCATTGCGGAGTCTGTTACTGTCCACCGGAGGTCGCAGGAACGCACACTTTTAGAGCCTTCCTGACTAAATGAATGAAATATGCTCTTTTTCATGAAGGCAATCGGGGCTGCAGAAATATAATTGATTAAACTAGCATTGGGTGTGTTAAAAGAACCAAAACAAAGACAGCATTCCGGCATGTAACACATTTTCAAAGCAGAATATCTGCCCTTAGCATTGTATTTCAGATAAACAAGACTGTTCACTTAGCATGTTTCTTAAATACCTGCAAGCATATTATTGTATTTTTATGCTTTAGAAGAGTCAAAAACTTACAGCACCTTAATAACCAGACAGCTGACTAGGTATGGGCGGGAATAAGATTCGATGATATGATAACCTTGAATAAAAATATCATGGTTTCACAGTATTGTGATTACTACTCTAAAATAAGTTCTTTTAAATGTCTACTTAAAAAAGCTGATTTGTTTTTTAAATGTTTCCTAAATCGTAGGCTGACCAGTAGCTTTTGATGTGGATGATCCTTAAATAAATGAAATAGTCTCTGACATCATGTAAAATGAAAAGTTTTAGTGGTTAATTTTAGTGGTAAATCCGTAAATTTTCCAAACTGCGGCACACCTTGAGACTGGTTTTTGTCCCATGGCTACAGCTGACACAGTAGCCATTGACCCAAAATAAGATGTTTTTTTTATGTTCAACCAATAAAAGGTCAGTAATGATGACACCATCAATCCCTGAATTGTTGTACACCACTTCATCACGTTTTACCTGAAAAGCCATAGAGTTTGCAACCGCTAGGAAGATCCGTAATGGCAGTGAGGCTCTGTAGGACCGGTGGCTCCAGAGGCGATGGGCGCCGGCGGTTATTCCTAGAGCACTCACCATGAAACACACTCCCGCTGTCACATTAAGAGAGAAAACAGAACAATATTTAGAAACAAATGAGTCTGGACTGCAACACAGCTTGTATAGTGTGTAACGGTGTGTGTTGCCCTTGAGAGGACAAAATGTCTCGCTGTGTGTTGTCAGACAAGGCTGCAAGGGATGTGGGATACCAGGCCACAGACTGTGAAAAAGGGCACACTGTTATGACCCTGCTCAATTTACAATGGAGCGCCTATTTCGACAGCAATCGTCCTTTGTTTGAAAGAGTGCAATATTATGCGGAGCCGTGATGCCTAAAATGTACAAAACAGTGGAGCATAGTTGTGGCTTTTGGTCGGATTTCAAGTTTTTCACGGGACTGTCTTGCTAGCTCACTCACGCAGACACAAAGTTGCACAAATTCAGCTGAGACAAACTGGCCTGACATATTTTTACATCAGGACAAACAATGACACAACACAATGTATTTGTGTTGGGGCAACCTGAAGGAATTACGCTCACTTATTAGTTTTTACAAATGTAAGTGGCTTGAACTTAAAACAATTAGGTTGTCACAAAAAGAGCTCAAGAATTGTGTTGTTTCAGCTAATTTTTAACAAGTAGCTTGAACAAACATCAAACATAATTTTTGAGTGTAGCTGTATATATATACTATGAAATGTATAGTAAATAATAAACGTTTGAGTTACTAAAGATTTCATATCTAATTCAAACTGATAACTGAAATGAATTGTGTTCATGTCAACAGATGTTAAATGGCAGAATCATCAGATTTCATTTAATTTGATATGTAAAAAGTCACAGCATTGATTACACATTTACTGGACATTTGATAACTTTCACTAAACATAACTGTGAAAGCAACCATTTAACTATTTTCCCCATACATTTACAATGATTAAATATATAAAGATAGATAAATTTATAATGATTATATATATATATATATAGATATAGATAGATAGATAAATATCTGATCATATCTACATTTATACTATATTTGAATTAGTTTCAAAAATACATCTATATCAGGTTTTCATATTTGAAGTGAAATTAGATCAATATATTTAATATAAGTATATATTTTATAGAAGAAACGTACACATCAGTTACTTTAAGAATATTATTGGTTTATAAACTGATTAATATAATAAAAGACAAAACAGAACATCTAAGTTCGTTGCAACTCACCCTGCCTGGTAAGGATGTAGGTCATAGTAGCAACAGCAGCACAGTTTGGATCAATTTAAACAGTTTTAGGTGTGAACAATAGGTTTTTGACAAGAATAGGAATATTGTTTGTTACAAAAATTACAAAACTGACAATAATTTATCATTAGAACCGAAAAATAAAAACGCAATAATCACTGGAACAGTGCGTGCTATTAGAGCGAGTATAAAATGACATGGATCTATTCACAGAATATGCAATAACCACACTTACTCCATATGAGGGTTAAGGAAGAGACAAAAGGAAGAATCGTCAGTCCATAAAGCGCTCCTAGGTGCAATAGAGACATTAATATAACATTTCTCCATACGATTTGTACCGGAGGTCTCGGGCCCGTTTTCTCCACATAAGAATCATCAAAAACATCCTCTGTCGTCGTCGTCGTAGCATCGGCCATTTCTTCTGTGCTCGTGTACTGCCTCCTGCAAAGAAAATGAGATTATATTTTCACGACCGCCGGCGAAGAAGAGCCATCTGTCATTTCGGTTATTATTAATTTAACAGACAAAGCATTCAAACCGCGGATGCAATCAATTCTGCACAAAATGGGTGTGACAATAAACGCAGGCGCTGGAATAAAGGCGCATCTGTCTACTGCATCCCGCTTACCTTGCTTGCGATGCAACCATAAAGAATGATCACAGTATGATTAAAGCGAGAATGCAGAATCTCCCGTCGTCTGGTTTAATTTTTTTGCGTGCCTAAGCCTCTGATTTCGTTTAAAATGATGCAGTTGGGCGAGGCTGCACGGATGCTATCTAGCCCTACCAGTTTCATTGGTTGCCTGGCTATCTGATGCTCTTATGGACGCCATGCACGTTTTCATAACCAAACACATCAGCTGTTTACTCTCACTGTGCGATACAGATCAGCTTCAAATTTCAACAAGGCTTTGAGAATTTTAATGGCCGTGAGTAAATTGGAAAATACAGGTCTTCTAGCACAAATAGGTATCTTTTCTAGAATGTTTTGTCAAAGCAATGTAGGCATTACAAAATATATAAAATATGTCTTGATTTAGAATTGCTAACATGAATACACATAAAAATAAGAATAACACTTTTTGAAAATTTGTGTGCCATTAAAGATTAAGCTAGCTAATGTATGATTTTGAAATCAGATTTAAATCACAGGAATAAATTACATTTTAAACATGTTCCAATAAAAAGGCATTCATAAAATAAAATCTTATTATTATTAGCGTTTTGTGGAAATTTTTTATCCAATAAATTCAGCTTTGAAAAGCAAACAAATCTTTTTTTCTTTTTTTAAACTTTATATTTATTCATTAAAACATTTTACAGAACTAAACAGTCAGTGGTAGCAGCAGTTATTAAAAAAATATAATAATAATAATAACAACAACAACAACAAGTAACAGAACCAGTAAATAAAATAAAATTACAAAAAGACACATACATCATTTTTAAAATTCAAAGGATACAGCTGGGAATACTATGTCCATGTTCAGATACATAATAACATATGCCCATCTTTGTTTTAAAATAAGTCTTATATTCCATTCTATATATCGATATAAGTTTTTCTATCCACTGTGCTATTGTTGCAGGGTGTTGCCTCATCCAATTTATTGTTATAGTCTTTCTTGCATTTAGTAAAAGTATATGTAGTAAATATCTCTGGTTTTTATTATATACCTCCAGGGGTATCCCTTCAAGCAAGAAAAACAGAGGAGTAAAAGGTAGATCTAACTGCATAATTTTCGTTATCTCAATCTTTACCCCTTGCCAAAATGCCATTAACTTAAGACATTCCCACAATATATATGGGTGTGACTACCTACATTTCCGCAACCCCTCCAGCATTCCTCTGACTGTATACACCATCTGGACCATCACCATCATCACTATTTTGACACCACCAATGATGTTCTAAAAAACCTAATTTTTGTTTTCTAGTCAAACTCTTTCCAGTTATGGCAATCGATCCCCTTATGAGATTCTGAACATGTTTCCAAATCTCATCTTCAATTTTTTCGTTAAGTTCAGACTCCCACTTTACCTTAATATTAAGAGTGGCATGGGCTATATGCACAGCTGGAGTTTTAAAGCCAATGATAAACTACCGGTGAAAGCTTAATGTGACTATTATCAATTTTACAAGGTTGTTTTTACAGCATCAATGTTGTAATGTAATTAAAATACACTCAGTTAAACAGACTTAAGTATTCATTTAGTTGTTCAAGCGTAAAAAGTGATTAAAGACCGTTGCAACCACTAGTGCTGTCAGTAGCAACAGGCTAGCGCAGAAATTCCATTGGAAATACTGGGATAAAATAAACTGTCATATTTTAAAGACATGGCGGGGGGAAATTAAGTTTAATGCAGTGCTTCTTGTCCGGTCTGAGACCCACTTCATATCATATATCTAACAGGCAGTGAAAATTGCTGATTTTTAAAGAAATCAGATCTCAAATGTGACAATTTTGTAATGGAAAGTTCACCGGAAGCCCTTGAGCTGGCTGAAAATTAAAAGTCTGTGTGCATACAGTATACCCCATTATCTGTTGAATCCAGAATTAGTCTATTATATATGTGTGACTCATGTCTTTTATGTACTCCTTTTGTTTTTCTTCATGATTTGTGAGAGCAAACAAATCTTAATGTTTCCAAACATTTGACTGTATCTTCCTTTATAGGCTATAACTTTCTGCATATTGCTTTATCACATGTGTAATGGGATCTGTAGGTGTTACGAAATATTTGAGTAAATTAGATTTTTTTGGTTTAAAAATTTTGTTACTGTCAGAAATAAAGAAACAAGAGCTGTTGAAAAAGCACACATTTGTACCTAAAGAGCCCATATCAGTACATAAAAGTAACATATACTTAAAATGCACCTCATTAAATTTTTATATGTACCTCTGACCTACCAATATGTACCCTTTATGAAATAGTACCACTCCAGTGACAGGTTTTTATTTCTGAGCCTGTAATTCAGTCCCCCTGATAAACACAACCCATTTTCCAACATGCAGTTCATTTACAGAAGTGCTTAAATTGTGTTTTAAACAAAAAACTATGGGTTGTACGCTTAAAATAGCCACTGCATTTCCTTAAACCGATTAATATAGGTGCTTTTGGAAATGGGGCTATAATTTTCCATGGCCAGATCTCATCTTTAATTTCAAAATGTACTGCTGAGAACATTTCAGTAATTAAATAGGATTTTATTTTGCACTCATGTTAACTAACAACAGCACTAGACAATTAGTCATGTGACTGTGGTCAAAGAGTCAACCATTTCCTCACGTCTGCCAAATTTGTGCATTTACTACACCTTTTGTTGTCTAGTCCTGCAGGTGATTCATTATAATCATGCTTCTGTCATCCCATCAGCACTTCTGTCGCATGTAGCTGTGCTGAAGCCCAGTCTGATGCCCACACTTAAAGAGAAAGAGCATTAAAATGGCTTTACTAGTAACATGTGCTTCACTGTCACACATTTTCATAACTTTCTGTCTTACTTCACAACATGATCATACACACCTTCTGACCTCACAAATCCTGTTAGCATATTTCAAAAGCCAAGGTTTCTTTCAGATTTAGATGGATTTAGCACTGCACAAAATGGAGGGTTGACATAACAGCACCTCCTAGTGAACATGTAGGGGATCTATTAAAGTTAATATAAGGTGTAGCCTTTACAGTCTATGGGTGTAGCCTATAGAATGCAGTTATATGCCTCTGTTGGGCCTGAATGAGCTTTTTAACCCTTGAGTAGTACATGATATAGTTTAAATATATATGAATATAATATGAAATAAAATGTGTCAAAATATATCACAGACATCAAGTGCAATATCACACTACTGATGATTTTGAGGAAATAGATAATTTAACAGTTCAATTAATTTATATTGATTACTAACAGTTCAATAAATGAATTAATATTGTTGTACATTTCAAATAGTATAGGACGATTTTAATTATTATTATTACAAATAATAATGTGCTTTCTTTCTGAATAAATGCACATTTCACATAAATTAAGTACACAAACGATCCGCTTGTTAAGTTGTGACGTATGGAATACAGTTTCTGGGTCCAAGTCGATACTTATTTGAATTGGAAAAATATTCGTTTATGACTCCTTTTTAGTCCTATCACACATTAAAGAGAATTTGACAAAATCATGCTGTACACAACAATCGGATATTGGGCATGGATATATATATATATATATATATATATATATAGCGATCGTGATTTTCGAAAGTATTAAAGCGCTTTGCAAACAATTATTATTACCATTTATTGAGTCTCCCCATAAAGTTTGATAGAGAGGTTTTTTATACTCTCATTTTTTTACTGTATGTAACACAGCTAAGTAACTACTATGCACCAAGTTTCAGAAGCTGCTGCGATCGGTTACTATACCAAAGTCGGTGAATCGGCAGTGTTACAGACTGCACCAAAAAAGCTGAGGGAGGGAGGGGTGAAATTACGGGAGTTTTCCAGGAGAAATAACAAAACGGGAGGGTGGCAGGAGATGGGTCTGAATTACAGGAGTACTGGCAGGTAGGGTAATGAATGACTTTCTGATTTACTCATTAGGACATTACCACAATTTTTTTCATTAACCAAGTCATTTATTAATGATAATTTGTAACTAATTACAATTCTTTCATTTACTCATCCCCATTTTGTTTCAAACCTACTTTCTTTCACAAGTAGAAATTTGTCTGTCTTTTTTAAAACATAAAATTTATTTTAAAGAACAATAGTAACCAAACTGTTGGTTATAATTTATTTTCTTTGTAAGAAGAAATGACACGAAGATGTTTTTCAAATTATCTAGTTTTAATGATTGGTTTATTTTATGATATTATAAGTCGATATGTAACATTTTTACATTTAACTAAATTAAATATATTTATTTTTTATTACTTACTTTGAATTTCCTTTTATACATTTATATTTTTTGTCAAGTTCAAGATAGTTTTGTTTTATATTTATATAGTTTGTATTGATCCTAAAATAATTAATAACTGTTTATATGCTGCACAGTTTAACTTTCATTTTGGTTTTATAAGTTTTGTTGTGTTTACATCTTTAAGATCCTTTTGAACTACTTGATATTTATATCAACTTGAACTAAAGTGAATGCCTTGGAAACTAGCTGAAATTAAGATTAAGTTAGGTTGTATTATTTCTATAGTATATATTTTATTATTTCGATTGCAGTTTTTCTTTGAATGCAGTTTCAGCTGTAACTGCAAATAAACATGTGAGACGACATAATTAAGTGCAGTGACAATTTAGCATTGACATTTAAATGACAAACATGTACACAACCACTTTTATAAAAATCAATAGGGATTTATCGCTCAAACACAAGCACCAGTTCACAGTGAGGAGTGTGGGGAAACAGGTCTACAGGCACAGCCACGGTTGGTTTGAAGGCTTCTCCAGTGATTTTTCTCACCAAACCTACATTACAGCAGAGCTCTCTAAAGTTCCTCATCGCCTCCCCGTCAGGTTTACATGAAATATAAACAAGTCTTCTTATGGCTGGGTGGTTCCTCAAGGCTCGGACCACCCGATAATGCAGACCAGCTCTTGACGGATTGACAACGGCTGTCAGGCCTCCATCAGAACTCAAACTGCCCATCAGATTTGGCAGAACAACTTCCGCTTTGCCTGCAAGAAATTCACAATTAAGAACTCTGTTTAGTGCTGCATTATACTTGGCATCCTCCACTGCTTGCTCGATGAGCTCTATCCCAATGACTCTCTCCATCTGTGGTGATAACGAAATTCCGATGGCTCCAGTGCCACAACAGACATCCAGCAGGGTGCCACCAACACAAGGCTGATTGAGCTCCGCAACAGTCTTATACAAAGCCTCCGCTGCTCCCCGATTCACCTGGAAGAAAGAATCAGGAGAAATACGAAACTTAAATCCGAGCACCTCCTCAAATATATGAGTCTGTCCATATAGAAGCTGATACTGGGATAGTTCATGACTGCAACGGGTCATTGTGGTCTCCTGGAAGTAAAGGGAGTCCAGTTGACAAACTGCTCCGGGACCTTGTGTAAAATACTCCACCAGAGCAGCTTTATGGACATCCGTCTCCTCAGGCCTCAGAGATTGAGGATGGAAGTACACTATAGCCATGGTATGACCGGTGGAGTTGGTTCTTATTGTGATTTCCCTCCAGTGACCGCCGTCGTGAAATATGATGCACGGCCTGAGCGGTGAGAGGCGTATAAAATCT
Source organism: Danio aesculapii (assembly GCF_903798145.1). Classification (NCBI taxonomy): domain Eukaryota; kingdom Metazoa; phylum Chordata; class Actinopteri; order Cypriniformes; family Danionidae; genus Danio; species Danio aesculapii. The sequence goes on along the minus strand of NC_079447.1, from coordinate 23,316,081 downwards.
TCATAGCACCTTGCAACCGTGTTGTGTTTTGAAGGCATGCTCAGGAGATGATCAGCATGGACGCACACAATGTTACCCGCTTTTCCAGTGCCAACGTAGAATCCGACAGTTTTCGGATTCCCATCGATTCCTTTGTTGACAGAGAAGGTAGATTTGTTGCGGTATCCATCTCTCACTGGTGAAGCTACTATGGGGTGCAGAGGGAAGTTTAAGTAGTCTGAAAAAGCATGTGCTGGATCCTGGGACAGTTCCTTCATCATCTTAAGTAGGATTTTCTTCTGATGCTCGTGTTTCCATTGAAGCTGTTCCTCATAAGTCATTCTCCACAGAGGAGTCACAGTGTCTGATAGTCTTTCTTCCCAAGAGAGGGTATTGTCAGCCGGAAGTTTTGGTTTTCTTGTCTTTACCGGCTTACATCCGGTATTGACAGCACGTCGACTGGTTATTGAATAACTAAAAAGTGTTTGGGGTATATTAATGACTTGTTTCAGCAATGGGCAGGTTAAATGTAAACGCATTGTGTTATATGCAGACGACATTGGTGGAGACTTCAGTGTACTTGTTCACTGTCAAGTGATAAAAACGCTGCAGTCAAATAATGTTTATCACGTTGGTGATTTGGATATAGTCTGTCTCAAAGCATAAATACGTAAACAGTTCTGTTTAAACAAATGTTGTTCCTTCTACCTTTCTCCATGTGCTCAAAACAACCTGAAATCATCTCCATGAAACGACGCGCAGCATCAAAGACTGCAGTGGCTATACTTTGTACTAGCGCGCCCACTCTGCTTCATGACCTCAACTTCCGTAGATTTACGGAAATACAATATTTTAATTAATTGCATATTCATTTGTTTTTTTTAATTACTGTTAAAGTGGTATTGTAAAAGTTAACAATCATTTTGTTCAATTACAGACGCCCACTGGTCCCTGATTCCATGATTGTAAATAATATTAATAATAATAATAATAATAATAATGAAAATCATCATCATAATAATTATCATCATTAATATTAGTATTATCATTACTGTTGTTGTTGTTATTATAAGCTAGTAAATTGTAATAATAAATTATCTTATTATTGTTCTTCAAAATTAACCACAAATTTTCATAATATATATGCATAAAATTTACATTTAGATTTGTTGTCTGCCTGTACACGGTTTATTTAATAGACACACACGGAAAATTATTTAGAAAATTGGTCAGAAAACAAAAATTAAAAAATGAAATAAATAAAATGCAACAGCAAAACAAATAGTTCGTCTATGAGTCAAACACGAATTGTTATTTTGAAATTATAATTGTAATCAGATAAATGTACTTATTTAAATACAAATACTATTATCTACACGTTTTAGACAAAGAAAGCTTGAGGGTGGACGGACTATCCACTAATGAAAAACTCTTGACGTTGCTGTAAACGTCATCAAGCTGCGCCTTTGCGTCAGGAAAGCGATCAGTCATCAGTTCCGCCGTCAAAATGGACTCAAATAAGGACGAAGCGGATCGCTGCATCGAAATAGCGATCGCAGCGCTGCGGGATAATGAACAGGACAAAGCCAGACGGTTTCTAGAAAAGGCACAGAGGCTGTTTCCCACCGACAAGGCGAGATGTGCGTGTAAAATAAATATGTGTAAAACGGAGATCGTAAGAGGTCTGTTAAAGGGCCACTGGAAGACCTCAAGTAACGTTATGTAGTTAGACGCTAATGAAGGCCCTGAGATCTCGAGCTCTTATTATGACTGCGGAAAACAAGAGTTTGTACTTTTATATGATCAAACTGTTCATTATCGAACTGTTTACTTCCGTTATTTATCACTTCTGGTCGGTATCTGTATGAGTGTTAGTATTTACATATGTGGATAATACACAACGAAATCGAAATTGTAATAGAGTAATTAAAATGTTTAAATTAACCAACTAAAATACGTTTTTTTATATTTAGATACATAGAGTGGGATGACAGTTTGAACGGATAGCTAAACGAATGGCAGACATCGATTGTTATTAAAAATGCAAGTGCTCTTTTCTCAGCTTTATTAGAGTCTATTATCATGAACGGAGGACCTTCCACAAGTGAAGAAAACAATGGAGAACCTCATGGTATACGAAATAGAAACCACAAAACGGAAGATCAGTCCTCTGGTCATAGTGCCACAGAATCAGCCAAACCTTACACATCAGAGCAACTGGATGCTGTCAAAAGGTCTGTTTTTTCCAAAGTATTGTTTATACATGCATATAGTGGTTTATTGAGCTGTTTTGTTCATTAAACTGTGATCTGTGTTTCCAATGATGCAGAATAAAGAGATGTAAGGACTATTATGAGACTCTTGGAGTCAGTAAAGAAGCCTCTGAGGAGGATTTGAAGAAAGCTTACCGAAAATTGGCTCTGAAGTTTCATCCAGATAAAAACCATGCACCTGGTGCCACTGAAGCATTTAAAGGTAACGTACCTGCCATGAGGCCCTCATATACTAAAGGAGAATTCAAAAAACAAACTGGTGTGACTTAATTTTGTGCAAACTTAGGTTAAAATTAAGTTCAAAACTGCTTGCCAAATTGAAGTTTGCTTTGGGTGGTGAACACCATCAAACTACGATTGGTTTGAGGTGACTAAGTTAGAGTTGAGGAAAAGTAGGTTTTATGTTCGCACATTCATTCATTTTTGAATGAACAGTGACAACATCTTTATATTGTTTACCAAGCTACTTTGAGAATACTGTTAGATATCACATGTAAGACTTCAAAACAACTTTAGCACTATTTACTTGACTGTGAGCTATCTTGTACTTTGATAGTCAATAGCTGCTAATATGAGTTCAATATTTAGATTTTGCTATAGTTTTTTTGAAATTATATTATTAATGAGAAAGTCTGAATGTGCGAATATAAAACCAAGTTTCCCTCAATAGTTATAGATTGGCATTGCTTTAGAGAACGGATGGGTGATATGATAATCTTCAGTTCATTAAATGTCAACGGCAAACTCCTGAGAGAGTTGCTTTGTTAAAGTAGTTGAAGTATAAATTTAATCGATAGCAACACTAGCACAGTTTGTTTCATGCTTTATCCTGTAAAATGTCTTGCTTTAATGAAAATTATCATATAACCTGCTTTATAAATATACTCGCAATATATTGTTTCGGCTTCAATGTTGCCATGTGCACATTCACAATAGTCATATTGAGTTTTTTAGTGTTGAATTGGGATTATAGTTGAGTAGGAGCTAGGCCTGTTATGATAAGGAATTTTTGTTGTGCGATATAAATGGCTTTAATGTTATTTGTGAATTTGTACATGTATATTGCAACGGCACAAATTATTGAGGTCATCTCTCACTATTCCACAATAAGTCGATATATTGATTATTGTGACAGGCCTAGTAGCAGCCACAGTTAACACATGATTGTAGAGTAATTGCAAGTTTAAACATAAAGTTAATTAAATATTTAATTATTTAAGAATTTCAAGCTAGTTTAAGCCATTCAGGCACAGGAAATCTTTGTAACGTAAGAAAGATTAGTTGATTTTTATGTACAGTATATTCACAAAGAAGATTATACAGTGTTATTATGCAGTTAATTATTCAATTTGTGTTCCTGAATACTGCTAGATTCCCGGAAAAACCATAAAGTATTTATTTAATTTGTAAGTTTGCCTTACTGTGTTTGTCAATACTTGTGATTGGTTTATGAAATTTTATCAAATGCGCTCCTCTACAAAGTCATCCTAATCGATTTAAAACAGTGGTCTCAAACTGAACTCCTGGAGTCCCACAGCTCTGCACAGTTTAGCTTCAACTACCTCCAACTCACACCTGCTTAAAAGTCTCCAGTAGTCTTGAACACCTTGATTAGTTAGATCGGGCCAGTTGCACCAGTAGTGCGTAAGTTAAAACGTAGCCTAGTTGTGACTTAGTTACACCTTACCCATTACTAAATATTTTTGTGTTGCACCACCAAACTTAGTTTAAACATAACGCAACATATATAAAACCTACTTTCCCTCAGTAGTTATTATAGATTGGCATTGCTTTAGAGAACAGATGGGTGATATGATAATCTTCAGTTCATTAAATGTCAATGGCAAACTCCTGAGAGAGCTGCTTTGTTAAAGTAATTGAAGTGTAAATTTAATCGATAGCAGCACTAGCACAGTTTGTTTTTATGCTTAATCCAAACACTTTATAATATTTATCATTCTTAAGGTTATTTAGATTCTATAATTTGATGTTAAAAAGGTAAATGTCCTTTTATTTATATATATATATATATATATATATATATATATATATATATATATATATATATATATATATACACACACACACACACACACACACACACACACACACACACACACACACACTATTAAAAGCCATATTAGGTAAATGCCCGATTATAAACTTTGACACCGCTGAGGTTGAATGTAAATGTCATTGTAAACTTAGTTTAAACGTAAAGCTGCGTTCCAACTAAACATTTACGGCAGCCACTCCATGTATAACAGTGGAAAAGAGATGACGGCGAGATTAGTTTACGTTGAGGACCTCGTGATCATATTGAAGTATGCTCTCCCTCTACTCACAGCCTTGTTTTCCTCCCAAATCTTGCATTTTTTCGGTTTGTAAAAGTTGAATGTTCTATCAAGTTTTTCTTCCTGCTCTTTTCTCTTTCATATGTAGAATATAAAAAAAGAAATCAAGTATGTTTTGATAACTTTGTGTGTATTCACAGCTCGTGATGCAGTTGTGTGTCGTCTGTTATTAGTGACTGACTGACTGACTGACTAATGTACAATAACAATGCAATTTTATTTCATTTTCATGGGACAGTTATTTGTAGATGCATTAGTTGCAGAATTTTAAAGAAGTTTAATGATTTAAATGCTTTTTATTAGATAATATGTCATTCAATGCAACAACGCGTGACATTACGGAGAGCTTACGACCTACTAACTATAGTTTGCCTTAAGAACATGTGGTAAAACCAAAGGGAGAACAAATTTAGTTACAAACTAGCTAGTAGTTACTAAGCTCCTAGTGAGGACTTCACGTTGAAGTTTAAGAATTACGAACAACTGGTGCAACCCTACCCAGGTGTGTTTAATTAAGGTTAGAACAAAACTGTGCAGAGCTGTGGCCCTTCAGGAATCGAGTTTGACACTTATGATCTAAAATGATGAATTCTTTTCAAATAGAGCTATTCATTTCATCTGTTAAAATTATACTGAATATCACAAGATACTGTAGATCGCAGAAAAATAAAACTGTGTTTTTAGTTGTGCTTTTTTTATTGAAAGGAAGATTGCAGAGCATGTAGTTACTGCTTTCAGTAGTCACATGTCATTTGTTATAATAATGTATAGAAACACTCTCTATGAATAAATCATAAAACTTGAGCAACATCAAGCAAGCAAACCACATGCAACGTGTCCCATTATGATTATCACAGAATAAAAGAGATCTGTCAGTTTATAATAGGCTTAAATGGTTTTTTATTGTGAAAGGCCAGTGTATCTTCTGTTTGTGTTATTCTTACAATAGGGTATATGCCGAAGTATGCTAATAGGACTTTTAATTTGCCAGTAACCTGGGTTAAGCGCTTCCGGTGAACTATATGCCATTGCAAAATCGGCACGTTTAAGCTCTGTTTTTTTTAAAAATCAGCGATCTCCGCTGGCTTAGTGATATCCGATATAAAGTGGGTCTCAGATTTTGTAAGAAGCACTGAATTAAATTACATTCCCCCCCCCCATGTCTTTATAATATGAGCATTTATTTTACCCCAGTATATTCAATGAAGCTTTTGCGATAGTCTGTCGATTTTGACAGGCGCGCACGAGTAAACGGCTTTTTGTCTCATTTTACGCTTGAGCAACTGAATGAATACCAAAGTCTATTTAACTATTTGTATTTTAATTACATTACAACATCAATGCTGTAAATAGAACCATATAAAATGGAGAAAAAAACTCACAATAACCGGTCACCGGAAGTTTATCAGTATGGGAACAACACTAGCTCGGCATATACCCTATTTAGTTTAGAGCCAAGTAATGCACTTGTGTTCAGTTCATATCCACAATCAAGATCATACAGCAGATGTATGTGCTTTCCTGCTTTATTTTTCTCTGTTACCATAAAGTAATGCTGTAATATGGGCACTATTTTATCTTTTTTGTTTTCGTTGTCGACATCTCTAACTGAACTACAGACTTTCCATTGATGTCTGTGGTGTGAGGATGCATTCTCAATCCACTCAACAGGCTTCACTTTTCTGCCTACTCACAGCTATACAGGCATGAATATTGAATTCTTGTGTAACATTATAGTAATTGTATACATTTATAGACATCCATTTGTTCTGTTTTATGTGTTTTACTGTGAACATGCTGTGTGGTATCAGTTTTTGGTATTCGGTATTTCAGTATCAGGTATTTCAGTATCAGGGTCAGTACCAATCTTAGCATCAGTGATTTTGGACTTCTTTTATGCCTAAATGATAAACCAAAAAGAACTTTACTCTAAGCATATTGTAAAAGGCACAGTTCACCCAAAAATGAAGATATACTCATCATTTACTTGCGCTAAAGTGGTTTCAAACCTTTATGAGTTTGTTTGTTTTTGGGGTTTTGTACACAAAAGAGGATTTTTTGAATGATATCAGAAGTAGGGCTTGGCGATTGATCAATTTTGATGTGCTTCTTGTCAGTAAATCTGGTTCTAGTAAGTCTCCACATATGTTTTCAGATGTAGCAACTAGGGTTGTGATGGTGGCAACATTTTCTCACCAGTTAACTGACATGGGATAACACTTGAAATTTGTATCACTGGAGGTGAGACTCTTTTAAATAGCTCATAAGTTCTGTCCACTAATTAATTACTTTCACTTTTGAATTTGTGCCAATTGGATGTCAATTGGTTGTATTGATGATAACAAAAAAAGTGTAACCGCAAACTCTCTTCTACTATGACTTTTTGAGGTGAGCAAGTGACAGAATCAGTGTTAATATTGGACTATCGCATCTACCTAGGAGCAACATTTACTACACAGAGTCGTAGTTCACTGACAAGATACACAAAATCACTTTCATAATTGCAGCCAATTTTAACAGAAGCAATAAAATTGAGATTGTTTTTCTGTGACTGACAGCTGGCAACTACGGTTCTTTGTGGCTTTTTAGATGTAGCTGAATTTACATGTGAATATATCACATTTAAAAACACGTTTTTAATTCCAACTCCCTTCGTAACTTCAGTCGAGTGTTTGAACTTAATCCCTTTCTGAGATGGTTTCGTAGATGTGTGTTTATTAGTCATGTTGAATCAATAAAAGTAGTTAAATCTTGTTTGTTCAGCAATCCCTATGGTGATTTTCTAAGTTTCTTCTCTGTGATTATTTGGCGTTTCTGCACGAGAGCGCCCTCTGCCCTTCAGATGGTGATTTATCACTGATCACACAACCATGCTTTCCTGACTAGATGTGCATGACAATCGCAGCTTTCACATTAGGGCTGAGCAATTAATCGAAATGAATTTGTATTAATTAATCGCAAATGTGAAAGTTGCGATTGTCATGCACATCTTGTCAGGAAGGTGCAGTTGTGTGATCAGTAGTAAATCTTGTTTATTCAGCTAGCACAGTGTGGATTTGTTGTTCACATTTGTGATTTAATTTCAACTATTCGCCCACCTCTAATTGCTAAACAAGTAGCCATTGACATTGTAGAATGAAAAAAAAACATGCAATTTAAAATCAATGGCTCTGGTATACTTTCATGTCTCTTCAGAATGTCTTCTTTTCAACTTTAGAATGAATCTCATTATGGTTTAGAACACGTAAATGGTGCATAATGATGACAGAATTTTAATCTTTGGGTGAACTGTCTCTTTAAACGCATTCATTCAGCTTTTCAGCAGTCATTAAAAGTAAGTTTGCATGTCATCTACTTATTTGTTTTGTTTTCTTGGACTTCCAACAGCTATAGGTAATGCGTACGCTGTTCTTAGTAATCCTGAAAAAAGAAGGCAGTATGATGTCTACGGTGAAGAAAAAGCTCACCCTACTCACAGGCACAGGACCTATCATAGAAATTTCGAGGCAGATATTTCCCCTGAGGATCTGTTCAACATGTTCTTTGGAGGTGGATTTCCAACCAGTGAGTCTTGTTACCTTTTCAAAATGTGGCTTTTAAAGTGCAGTGTGTCAGTGGTTGTGGTCTAATACATTCAGAACCATTAAATGTGTCATTGTCCCATTTTTGCTTGCGTTTCTAGGTAATGTGCATGTGTACAGCAATGGCAGGATGAGGTTTGGCCACCAACAGAGACACGAACGACAAGAACAACAGAGGGAGGTAGGAGCTCGATTGTCCTGCATGTTTTGGGAGGGGTTTGGACGAACAGGCTGATAACAACGTGCATTTACTTGAAGATTTTAACTAATTTAAATCCATTCGGAAAGTATAGAATGAAAATGCATCAGTCGTTATTAAAGAGGTAGATATTCTGTACGCACACTTTACTAGTCCAAACCTTTTTGAGTTTCTTTCTTCTGTTGAAAACAAGATATTTTGAATCATGCTGGATGCTGGTACACATTGACTTGTTGACCATGTTATTTTTTCCCATACTAAGGAAGTAAATGGATTCCAGGAGCCAGCATTCTACAAAATATCTTTTGTATTTGACAAAAGAAAGAAACAAAAAGTTTTAAAACCAAGAGAAAATGATGAGGTAGTTTTCGTTTTTAGTTGAACTATTCTTTAAAGCCGAATAAAATGATTTGATAATTGCATTGCACACAATTTGCCTGTCGACTTATTTTTGGAATGAATAGCAAAGATTTCTGAAATCTACATCTAACTGTCAGAATTAGTGTAAACTGAACAGCTTTCAAGAGCTTATTCGTGTCAAATAAATTGTTAAATGGAGTAATGTTTTTAGGATTTCACTGGTAATGCAGAAATTAATAAAATTTTCGGTCTTGAAATATTATCTTATCAATTATGAGATGTTGTCCCACGGTCTTTTCTGAACAAACACTGCTGACATCAGTTACAATGCATTAATTGAGCTGTTAAGACTCTCTTTCCATCTTCTTTCCTTTTGTTTTCCCTTTCTTTTCAGGGTGGCCTTGCATTGTTTGTCCAGCTGATGCCCATACTCATTCTGATAATAGTCTCTGCTCTCAGCCAGATGATGGTTTCCAGTCCTCCATACAGCCTCAGCCATAGACCGTAAGATCCAACATTGACCAAAATGTGCATTTTCTTATGAAATGATCAGTTTTAATTGCTTTAAATATATTACAAAGAGATATATATATATAAATAGATAGAAAGACAGTAGTTAGTTAGTTGGTTGGTTAGTTGGTTGGTTGGTTGGTTGGTTGGTTAGACATGTTGGTCTAAGGGCGCTTTGAAACAAGTGGTGAACATTTACAAATTCCACCTTTAGAGATGAGAACTTTTATCAACGTTTACATTTTAAATAAGTGGCAGGAGGAATGGGATGCATTGGAAAATAATAAATTGTAAGTGATTTTACCAAATGCCATATTGGACATACAAGATTAACCCATGCCTTTTTGCTCAAAGGTGAAGACTCCTCAATGTTTGTACTGCACAATTCCCCCTACTGTAAAACACATTCTACTGGACTGTCCTGCTTTTACTGATTCCAGAAGGCTTTTTTATTAAATTCACTCTCTTAAGGACATTTTTAACAAAGTGACAGCAGGAAAAAAAATTGAATTTTTATCATGCATTAGCACTAAAAATTTTTATTTTTAATTTAAGTTTTCATTTGTTTGTTGTTTTTAATAGTATATTTATTATTGAAATGTGCTTGCCATGAAAATAGCATTGGTTGCTGACATGGCATTAAATGAAAAATGCATTACATTACAGATAGTTAGTTAGTTATCAGAAGCTCTTTCTCTATCTTATTAGCTATAATTCCATCCAAAGATGCAAATTGGAAAACTGAAATATATTGCATAACAATTTGTGAATAATTTTCATCGCTTCCTGATAAACTGGCCTCAAAAAAAAAAAAAAATTTATATATATATATATATATATATATATATATATATATATATATATATATATATATATATATATATATATATATATATATATATATATATATATATATAAAGAATTTGCTGTGGTTAGAGAAACCAATGTGGGCCAAAGTGTTTCCATTGTAGTTTATGTAGATTTTTTTCTTACTCTGTTGTTTGCAGTTTGTTTTAGTGTGTATGTACGTCATGGAGTTTCCGTTAAGCAGTTTTTATGTGATATTCCCAAACGTGCATAAACGTAGTTCAGTGTAAACTTGGCTATTGTATGCTTTGAGTTAATAATCAAACTACCTAAATCACATATTGTTGGTTTTTTTAATCTACAGAAAAATGCTCTAAGTGAAAGTAAAAACACGTACATCTTGTTAAAGAATGGTGGTTGTTATGAAAGGGATCAAAATCTTTGGTTTTATCAAACATTCCACTCGTTTTAGATCCTTGGGCCACACAAACAGGCGACAAACTGCAACTCTGAAGGTGCCTTACTATGTGGGCGACCACTTCTCAGAAGAATATAAGGGGATGAATCTCAAGAATGTTGAACAAAGTGTGGAGGAGGACTATATATCCAACCTGAGAAACAACTGCTGGAAGGAGAAACAGCAAAGTATGTGACACTAACTCTACTTACTAGTATGTTCTGGAATGAATAATCTGAAATCTGCTGTTACTTTTTTATATAATTAGCACAATTTTAGTTTTTGTATAGTCATTTCCCCCCCTAAAAATGTTAAAATCCAGTTATAAAAAAATAAGTTTAGTTTAAAATACAAAATGTCACTGAAATGTATGGATTTTATATATATAATTAGTCAGTAAGACTTTATTTTGATCGTCCCTATTGCACATTTTGTTGACAAAGTTGCATTGCAACTACATGAAAATTAATTCCCATTTGAGTATTAGTAGACTGTCTGCTTAATATCTGTTGATACTGCTCCTTTAACAGACATTTAACTGACTATAAGAAACTTTGCAAGTACATGTCAACTTACCCTAACCCCAATTTAACAGTCTACTTATAATCTGAGATTTAAATGTAATGTAATTTAAATTCAACAAAATGCATTAAAGGGACCATCAAAACAAAGCGATACGAAGTATCATCTGTACATCTAATCAAATTGTGGTGTGTTCTAATTGTTGTTAAAAGTAAATGGCAAAAAGACTGTGTGTCAGTTGAAATGAATGTGTGGTTTTGTTTACTACAAACAATCAGAAATGCGTGACCCTTGGAGGATTATCTAATATACAAACAGAAACTGCATCGTCTTCATGACAACTCATCAGCATGAAAGAACATAGTGTAACCGGAAATACTTTACCGTCATATTGTAGAGTTTACTTCTTAAACTTAATATTTATGGAGTAACTTCAAATATTTTGGAATTAACGAAGCTTTTAAAAAAAGAAATTAAAAAAATTATATATTTTACAGGCTTTTTAAAAATGTAACCTTTATGTAAATGTAGTGTAAACTTTATCCATACAAACTTATGCTAATAAGACTTTCGCTGTACATGTCTATAGGCTTTTAAAAAGAGCAAAAGCAATAGTTTACACACAATGTCCAGCATAAGTAAGTAGAGCCCATTTCCCAATTAATATGACAATAAATATATTGCTTTGTTAAATACAGTTCTGTAAACCATTTCTGTTAATTTACATAGGACGACAACAAATATAAATAAGATAAGATAGAATTAGACATACAAATGTACATACACTGTAAAAAAAACAAGTTAAATTTATGGTAGTAAAAAAACAGCTGCCCTGGTTGTCTGAATTTAACCTTTAAAAATATGGTAGTAACACAAAAGAAACTTCCAAAATGTACAGTAAATTACAGTATTTTGTAAAAAAAAATTGTCATACGCCAATGTTTTCAATTCCTAACATCTATGATACTTATATATATATATATACATATACATATACATACATGTGTGTATATATATATATATATATATATATATATATATATATATATATATATATATATATATATATATATATATATATATATATATATATATATATATATATATATATATATATATACACATACATGCATACATACATACATACATACATACATACATACATATACATATATATCTCCTGCTCTGTGTCATTCACAACAGCTTATCACCATCATGGTAACACATGTTAAATTAAAGCAATGCAATAAAGATCATTTATTAACATTGATATAACATAAAACTCTGTGCATAACTCAAAAGCAAAAACTAAATAAAAAGAACCATAGCAATGTCAGCAAAAAAAGCAAAATTAAATGAATTCTGGGAAAATAAATTTCTGTATTTTTAACGAAGCATTTTTATTTTTTAACCATTGAAATAAATTTTTTACAGTGTAACACAAATGTAATTGTGCATCACATTCAGAAAACCTAAACATCTGTGCTTTATTTGCAGAGGAAGGCTTGTTGTATCGGGCACGTTACTTTGGGGATTCTGACTTGTACCAAAGGGCGCAGAAAATGGCGACACCCAGTTGCTCGAAACTTTCCGATATACAGGTTGTGCTACACGGACACTGAGTAGCAGAAAGTGAGTCGATGCTTTACTTTTCTTTTCTAAATCTACAGTTGTTTATCTTCTGCTTTCTTTTCTCTGAGCAAACACTTTGGTTTATCATTTCAGGTAGTGTCCTGTCATGACGTCATTCTCACGATGATCGTGTACAGAAAAGTTCTGTTCTTCATGCTAAAATGGGACATTTGCATTGCACCAGTTCAAGAAAAGCAAAGATAGCTGATCCTGGTGCAACAAGAGTTCACTCATCTCTCCTTCCAAATCTGCAGAAAATCCTTGAGATCCTTGAAAACGGCTTTAAATACGGATTTATTAATGAAATCGTTTAGGAATTAATAATCTGATGACTTGCTGGTAGAGAGGGAAGTACACCGCTGTTAAATGGTAGTTGATGCTGCTAGCTTACTGCTTTGTCTTTTTTTTTTATCATTTACACCTCTTTTCTTTTTGAAGCATTTTTTCAACACCCATGTTTGGGTTTTCTGAGCCAACTCTGACGTTTCTAGTAGTGTTTAAATCTATTATCTGACCACAGAAATATAAAAGATATGTAGATGTCATTCAGGATTGACAGAATTGTTCACTGGATTTTTAAAAAGAATGTTTGAGATTTATGAACATGGAAATTAATATTTGTATTTATTAAATTGTGTCATACTATTTTCTTCCATTTTTAATTTATTTTGTTAGAATCTTTATAAGCGTACATTTTAACTGTTTATTTGCAAACTTTTTCAAGTGCCTTGCCAGCTCCAGTCTTACTATATACTGTAAGTCTCTGCATATATGTAATATAGGAAGGAAAAACATCATTGCTTGAAACCACTAAAATACTAATTTTTATTTGCTTTTTTTTCTTTCAGTTCTTTGATTTTATGATTTTGCATGTATGTATGTAATGTAACATAGTTACCCAACGCAGAAATGAACAATACAAATAAATTTTCTTTAAAAAAACAAAAACAAATTTACATAATTAAGTTTAATTTATCCCTACAAGCATTTTTTTTAAAGCTGTAAGTGTTTTTTTGTTTTGTTTAAAGTGATAAAAAGCAGTCATACTTTTATTTATATACTTTGGTTTGTATATTCATTCACACTTCACACACATCTAAATCAAAGAATATTTGTAATGAACTAAACTGAGCCAAAATGAATATGCCAAAACTGAAAATTGTGTTACAGGCCTGTAGCCAGGGGGGTCCGGGTGGTTCGAAAGACCCACCACTCATTGACAAAGAATTTGTCCCATGCATGAGCTCATTTGTTCTATTTTGACTGCTATGCCATCATAAATTGTGTATATAACTTATCGGAAGTTATTATTTGCCTAATAAATGACAATAGGCTACTTGACCTAATAGGCATTTTTAATTAAAAATGTAACAGATTTTTGATTTCTAATGGTATACAATGTGATGAATTTGTATTTTAAAACTAATACATATAAATAAGTTTATATATATATATATATATATATATATATATATATATATATATATATATATATATATATATATATATATATATATATAATTTTCTTTATTTTAAATATTAGTTCATCAAAAAGTGTGGTTATGATGAGCACCCGACAAGCTAATGCAAAAAAAGTGCTTAAAATGTCACTAAAATGCAGTAAATGCTTAACTTCATAGTTAAATACAAAATGAGGTGAATAACTGCAAAAAGGTCCACTGTTTGAGAAAAAAAGAACCACCCCTTTCATAAGCCTGGCTACTCTGGCCTGTGTAAATCTTCAAGATGGTTGACAACTTGAGGAAGACTCTTTTTGGTAAGTTTGTTGTCATTACAACCATGAGGCAAGAATGCTAGTAAGTCCTTCTGATTTCATTTGTAATCCAAATATACCAAAGAACACTATTTTATCTTTTAAATCTGTTTGAGAACATTGCCACGATTGTTCAGAAAAGGTCATACTCACTACTACGTTTATTTTAGTTAAAATACAGTAAAACATTGCTCTGAAGTAGTTACGTTCACTGTTAACACTTTACAATATGGTTCCATTAGTTAACATTCACAACCGTGAACAAGATGTGTTCGTGTTTATTCATCTCCATTTATGTTAATGAAAGTAAAGTCGTTAATTGTTACTAACTTACTTCGTAAACTTGCAGTACATTTATTAATGTTAACAAACGCTATATGTTTGGCTTTTTAATAAACTAGTGAATGTTGAACTATCAAATTGAACTATTACCTAATAAATTATGTTCAAGTATCATTCTTAAGTCATGATAGTAAATGCATTAATGGAAACGTATAGCTTCCCAATTTTCAAATGAAACGTGTTGACTGAGGGAAACAAAAAAGCTTGTTTGTGATGTTTAAAGTTTTTTTTTTTAAATATGTATTGCATATATCTTACCGAATGAAACTGCAGAATAAATTTGTTTTTTGTTAGCAGTCTTGGAATTGTACACCAGGAGGCAGTCTTGAGCTTTGCCACTAGAAATCACTGAAGAAATGGACGTTATGTTTCATCAGCGTGTCTATCACATTGGAATAATATTATTCAAACATAGAAAACACAAATGTACATTATAATCAGTGATCTTGTTGCTAGCATTTCATTGTCTTTCCTTTCAGGCTACAATAACAAACCCAGTCAACAGCAGATCAACAATGGGCATTTGTATAGCAATGCTCGGGTAAGATTTGATCTTTCAACACTTAAGAAAACATTTTTATTAGGTTGAAATTCAGGAAGATTGAGGAATACTGACTGATGCAGACAGATTAAGTGTTGTTGGTCAGAGCTGGTTTTCACTTGTTTTAATGGCCAACAGAGAAAGAGTAGAGGAGGAGCAACACGGCAGTCCCTGGACTGCTTCGAGGAGTCAGTAGCCATAGAAACACCATGTTTTTGGGGAATAAAGACAGTCTTTTGTTTTGTCTGTGGTCACTGATGATTGAAGTCCCGAAATCATTATTATCTCCAGACATATCTGACTGTGACTGGATCTAGCATTCCTATAATGCTATTTGAACTACATAACACTAAGTAAAAATCCTGATTTTCACTCTAGATATTGACGTTGCTGTTTGTTTTACTGGTAAAACAGGTTAAATAAGCTAAAACAAATGTTAAATGTTTGGATTGCTTTCCTATAGAGATTTGAAAGTGGTAGTTCACCCAAAAACTGAAATTCTGTCACCATTTACTTGTCACAAACCTCTTTTTTTCTGTTTATACACAAAACCTGTAACTATCGATTTCCATACAGGACAAACACATCCTATGGAAGTCAATTGTTACAGGTCTCTTACATTTTTCTTCTTCTTTTGTGTTCAACAGAAAATGGAATCTCATAAAGGTATGGAACCACCTGAGGGAGAGTAAATGGTGAGTAAATGTAAATTATTTAACAGCGCTTATAAATGATTTACTCTTAAATGTCATTGAATTCATACTGTAATACTTTCTTACTTTAGACACAAGCAGATTTTTGTTTCACTGGTTTAAAATGTGTTCACAGAATACCCTTTCAAACAATAACCATGATTTTACTACAAACATTAACACTTGATTATTGCAGTTAAACCATCAACAAATCAATTCATCAGTCAGTCTGTCTATAATCTATCATTCTTAAGACCATAAAAAATTGATCCTGTCTACCTATTTACATACTTAGCATGGTGCTAAGTTGTTAACATTCATTATTATTGCAATATTGTTCTTTGCAGAGTGTGCTCTGGCTATGTGCATGCATATGTTACGAAGAAAGCATGATTTTGGAGAGCATTTCAACATCTCATCCTTTCAAATCTAGCTTGCTATTACCAGTCTGAAACTGCATACACTAGCTTTTTTCCCCCTATACATAAAAATACCGCTGCAACATAAAAAAAAGTCTCCTTTCAATGTTCAAGAGATGTTGTGCGGCCTTGCTGGATATTTCTTTTTTTTTCGAGGGAGAGAGAAATGTGTTTGATTATGAATATCAAGAACATAAGCCAGCATAGCACACCGCATCTAAATAATGTTTCTCTCTGTGTGTGTCTTTGTCTAAAATACTGTTCCATTTAAGATTTGATTTATTGCCGGGGAGGCCGAAAAGGATCCCAGCTCCCAGAGGGCCTGGAGAAACTCTGATGTTGGATAATTCTTGCTGAGATGCGGTGTTCTTTCATGCAGTTCCAATACGCAGCACAGCAAGTTTAGGTGTAAAGTTACACTCTAGGTTAAGATGGAGATCCAAGTCGCTTATCTAGTGGACCGTGAGGAGGTCGCTTTCCTTCAGTGACATTATTGCACAGATGAGTAATTTATTCAAATGTCATGCCATTTACAATTTGGCGCCCTTATTGGAGAACCTAACCCTAACACAACTCTAAAATCCTTCTGTCAGCAAAACTGTGCAAAGATCACGTCTGCCGGTATTGCTGTATACGGAGGAAGGCAATAATAGGCTAAGGCATTGTTTAACGCCTTCAGCCAAGATTAATTGAACCACTTTAAAGATTATGCAATGTGCTTCAGAGAAAGACAATTTCTGCAGCTGACATTTTGAGTGCAGATTTATACTAGTGGTGAAGAATGAAAAAAATAACACCTATAATGCACACTCTCAGAAATAAAGGTACAAAAGCTGTCACTGCGCCATAACCTTTTCTAAAGGTACAAGTTTGTAACAAAATTGTTCACATTGGTACTTTAAAGGTACATATTAATACCTAAGGTGTACAAAAGTGTATTGCCCCAGTGGCAGATTTTTTAATTTTTTAAGAGTGCAGAATTGAGGATTAAAGCTTTAAATGAAAGCAAAAAAACTGGGTTAGATAGATTAAAACTAGATGAATAGATTATCAGATCTTAATATTACACACAGAATAATAATTCTGATTGGTCAACTGTGCCATTCAGTGATTAATATTTATAGAGCACAAAAAATGTTCTGGAAGTGAAAACATTCATTTTATCTATAGGGAAATAGATTTTTAAGAATAACTCTTGAAATCTTTAAAAACATACTTTTTATGAGCTCATAAATGCTAATAAATCCATACATGGGTTCAACTTTGTCTTCAGCTTATTTAGAATTTGTATTGGAGAACTACATTACCCATGATGTTGAACAAAAAAACACACACATACACTACAGCCAATTTAGTTTATTCAATTCACCTATAGACCATTTTGAGGGAGGTAAACAAAAACAATGCTCTCAACATATTTCCTGTTCAACATTTTTAATTTCTTTAACTTCTGAGAATCCAAATAGAGCCACATATTACTACATAATGTTATGATAGCTGTTTTAACATTTAAGTTATGCTTGAATTGCTTCTTGTTACAGTAATGAAACAGTTTGATAACAAGCAGGAAATGTTTATGGGCCAATGACATGACTACATTGAAATGGTCTATAGCACGTGTCTTTGGACTTGTGGGGGAAACAGTAGTACCCAAAGGAAAGCCACACGAACACGGGGAGAACATGCAAACTCTACACAAAAACACCAAGTGAAACAGCCTGGACTCGAACCAGCAATCTTTTTGCTGTGAGGTGACAATGCTTACCACTGAGCCACTGTTTTGCACCCACCCCCAATTCCACAAAGTTATGCAAATGAAAAGGATTTTGCAATACATTTTGGGATTTTTTAAATAAATGTTTTAGCTTATTTACCCTAATTAAATTAGTTATATATAGTTTGGTGTCATTGTCAAGGTTTGTAATATTGTAATTTTCGTCATTGCTGATTGGTTTGTGTCAGGGTTTATAACACTTCTGTCTTCTGAGCAAATCAGATTTTTTTCTGTGACATATAAATAGTAGGCACTAATTCACCCCATTATCATCAATGTCAACAGAATATTGTAGGCAACTGAAACCATCGCTATATTCATTTATATTGTGAAAATGACTTCAGTGAATTAATATTGTTGCAGCATCCATCAATTTTCTTGGTTTTCATATGCTATATCGGTAGTTTAAATCAATATTTCATTGTTTTGATGAGCAGACAGGATAGCGTACATAGTCATTATTGCTAAACATCTTTGGAATATGACAGCTTTGCTATAATCTTGTTATTATAAATATGTCTCAGTTACTCTGGAAAAAAAAAAACTGTCCCCTTGCTTGCATTAGCAAAGCTAAAATGAAACCAAAGGTGAAAAAACATATCAGTATCACCAAAAATCACTAAAGGTAAACATAGAAGAGTATGGCTTTATGCACAAGGTAATGAAATCTGGGCCTCTTCAGACTCTCAGTGCAGATGAAAGACTGAAATGAAGCCGGGTGAGTGTAGGATTTGCCTTCACTGCAGCATATCAGTGGTAGAAGTGACACCACGCGGGATGCAGTGCTGAGAAGTGCTGAGAGCAGGGAAAAAACTGCACCCTGTCCCGTCCCATCCTGGTCTGTATAGTACAACATCACCTCTAAACATTTGATGTTTCTTTCATAGTGCATGTGAGAGGAGAAAGATCAATCTAGCATCAATGTGCCGCTTATGTACTTTAGTCTCACACACACACAAAATTGGTTCTTCAGCAGTTCTTAGGTGATAGTTGATGTGCTATTTAGCACTGGCAAGTGGTTCTAGTTCTTTTTGGGGGAGTTTAAGGTGATACATAGCACCATATTCTGCTATGATTACAAGACAAAGAACCACTTTCAAAGTGTAGAACATTATGTCAGCAGCAACAAAAGATCTTGTTTGATTCCCAGTGTGAACAGATGAAATTGGATTGTGTAGATACACTATCTGACAAAAGTCTTGTCGTCAATATAGTTGTAAGAGCAACAAATAATAACTTGACTTCTAGTTAATCATTTGGAAAAGTGGGAGAGGGTAGATTTTTCTGATGTATCATCTGTTGAACTTAATCTCATGATCACAAATACTGTGATACAGTTAATACAGAAATCAGTCAAGTTTGGTAAAGGAAAAAATCATGGTTTGGGGTTTCATTCAGTATGGGGGCATGTGAGAGATCTGCAGAGTGGATGGCAACATCAACAACCTGACGTACCTTTTGAAAGAGAAGGGTCTGGTTGCAGATCGACTGCACATACACCGTCAGACATGCACCATCAGACACTATTAGAAAAAGTACACTTTTGCACCGAATGGTCCATATAGGTATCTTAAAGGAACATATTGGTACCTAAGTGTAGATATTAAAGGGTAAAAAGTAAAAAAAAGTGTACCTATTCAAAAGCTTCTTCCTCAGAGATGATTCGAGAGTGTCTATCTATCTATCTATCTATCTGTCTGTCTGTCTGTCTGTCTGTCTTTCTGTCTGTCTATCTATCTATCTATCTATCTATCTATCTATCTATCTATCTGACTATCTATATATCTATCGCAGTGTTTCCCAACCCTGTTCCTGAAGGCACACCAACAGTATACATTTTCAACCTCTCCCTCATCAAAGACACCTGAATCAACTTATCATAACATCAGAAGAGACTCCAACACCTGAAGTTAATGGGTCAAATAAGGGAGACATCCAAAATATGTACTGTTGGTGTGCCTCCAGGAACAGGGTTGGGAAACACTGATCTATCTATCTATCTGTCTGTCTGTCTGTCTATCTATCTATCTGATTTTTCCCTTAAATCCCTTTTTTACAGAATTTGCATGATTTTGCACAACGGCTGTCTAAATGTAAGTCACTTTGCATATAATTACCTGCCAAATGCACAAATGCCAACGTTCTGAGAAAGAAATCTTTTATCATTAAAAGCTCTTTCCTTTGTGTGGTTTACATCTGTTTGCGTTTGGCTTTAGTAGAGACTGCATGTTGTATGTCAGGTATGTTGAGATTTGCGTTGCTTGCCTGCAGCATATGTTCTTTCATATGAATCAGGTGTCGCATTCTGGCACATATGTATGAAACTACAGCAAGTGACAGCCATAGCTATGGTCAAAATGACCATTTGAAACCCCCTGCGGGGATTTCAGCATTGAGTTACACTATAGGCTGACATATTCACACACCGATAAACAATGTCATGCGAGTTCTGTCAATTGTCCTGTCAATCACTGCTTTGTATGGTGCATCGTTTTGGTGTCAATATCAGGGTGCATGTTTCTATCTGAGCACCTAAAGCTTTGTTCAGATAAAACATTGCATTTGCCTGTTTTCTTTCCGTAATGATGCACATTATCAAACCTAAGCTGTATTTAATATCTCAAAACACAATCATAAATGGTTTCAATCCAAACAACTACTCTTGGTCCCCATTAATGGGAACTGGTTGTGTTACGGAAACTGATTACAATACTTAATATTCTGACATTAGCAAAGAAATAATGAGACTATCCCTTGTGCACACTGAACACCTAATGAAACTGAAGGCTTGTTATAAATGAAGGTCCTGCAAATAATTTTCTCCAAATGAAGATACACAAATGAATACACACAATATGCATATTCAGGTGTTAATTTTCTTAATATGTTTGTTTCATTTGATTTTTTAATGCTAATAATTGTGGTGTGGTTTTGATACTGTGCCCTACTTACACAAGCTCCTAACAATGACAGCAGCAAGGCTTAAAGAGCTTGTTCACGCAAAAATTTTAATTTTGTTATTAATTACTCACCATCAAGTCTTTTTAAGAACCTTTGTTTATGTTCACAATGCAAATTAAGATATTTTAGATGAAATATGAGAGCTCCATTATCCTCCATATTCAGAAACGGTTCCGAGACAAGTGCAGAAAAGGAATTAAAAATATTGTCTAAACATTACATGTGACTTCTGTGGTTCAACTGTAATCATGTGAAGCTCCAAGAACCAGTTTGTATGTCAAAAACTGTAAAAACAACTTTGTTCCTCATTGTCGTCCATATTAGATCTATTACAAACATTTTTTTATTTATTTAAAACATTTATAATTTAGTATCTACTAATAGTATCTACTTTGATCATATCAAAAACATTTTTAATTTTATTTAATTAAAAACAATAGTAATTTATAGCAAGCAGTAGTGTTTGAGAAAGTTACTTTTCAAGGTAATGCATTACAATATTAAGTTACTCCCAGTTGCGTTACTTACTGTTTATGGTAAGTAATGCGTTATGTTACTTTTGAGTTACTTTTGCAATACTTTTTATTACCTGGCTGAGACTTGATCTCTTTCAAAACTTGTTTTTCTTTTCTTTCTTTTCTTTTCTTTTTTTTATAGAGGAGCAATTATTGACATACTGTATAACACCTACATTTACCTTTAAAAAAACATAAAAATATTTTTAGAATAATGTTATCTGAGAACTTCCTGACCTCAGAGCTATACATGCCGAATACTACTATTTTTTTTTACTATTTGTCTTAAGTAAAATCACTGTCCATTGAGACAATCCCCTTTTCCTTTTCTTCCATAGGTTCAAAATAATGAACACATTCTCTTATTGACTGCGAGTGATTCATTGTGACTATTTTTAATTAATTATTTTTAAAAAAAGCTAATTAAACTAAAAGTAACTTGCATTGCATTTTCAAAAATGTAACCTTAATATTATTGCTTATTTTTTTAAGTAATACATTACTTTGCTCGTTACTTAGAAAAGTAATATTATTACATAACTTGCGTTTCTTGTAGCTTATATGTGTTACCCTCAACACTGCTTAGTACTAGTGTTTTTTGAGTTTTTAGTGTTGTGTATTAAGTGTATTATATGATATTTACAATGTACACTATTTACATGTTGTTAGTGAATGCTATAGTATAGTAACTATTGTGAATTGATAAAAAATACTGTAGTATTCTTTAGTTTTTTATTAAAAAAAGTATATATATATATATATATATATATATATATATATATATATATATATATATATGGTGTATATATGTGGTGTATATATGTGGTGTACTACAGTTTAAGATATATCTTGTATTACTTATTATCTTCTATTAACACAGAATTGTTATAACAGAATTGCCACCACAGATTAATTCAAGTCCTTTCTATAGTATGGTTATTTGCTCAGATATTTTTTTTTATATGAGTATGACATAGAATTGTTTTTAAAAACAAGTAGAAATGCACATTTTTGCGTGAACTATCCCTTTTATTTTTTAAACATGACAGATAAAAGTGTGGTAAACTTCCTGTTCCCAGAGATGATGGGTTTACTGACACCCCCAATGATCCTATAATGTGGCGGTAAAATAATTTAATGAAATTCTGAGCGCGCGCCCGCTGACAAACCTGATAGCAGCAGCAGCAGCTTTCAGCGTCTTCATCCTCTCTCTCTCTCTCTCTCTCTCTCTCTCTCTCTCTCTCTCTCTCTCTCTCTCTCTCTCTCTTTCTCTCTCTCTCTCTCTCTCTCTCTCTCTCTCTCTCTCTCTCTCTACAGAGGGAAGACGCATCCTGTAATCAGGTCACACTTCACTGTAGTCTCAGCATCATCCGTCTCTCGAATTGTAAAGCAGAGGAATCGAGACACCAGACCAGCGGAATAATGGTGTGGATGAATAATCCGGGATGTGTTCTCGTCCCGCTGCTGATGCTCGTGCGTGTGGCCGTGCAGGTGGACGTTAAGAGCGGGAAAGAAGCGGAGAAAACGGGGAATTTCATGGAAGATGAACAGTGGCTGTCCACCATTTCCCAGTACAGTCGCAAGATCAAGCACTGGAACCGCTTCAGAGATGTGAGTTATCTTTGAGACGATGAATACAATACATGACAGTGCTTTGGATCGTATCAATAACGATCGCTTAGGTTTGTTTGCAATGGTATTAGCTGGCAGACTTATTCCTGAGACACTATTTGTCCTTCAGAGTTCCCCAAGAAATCAGTCCTTCTTTTGAAAGCATGCAGTTGCGTTAAGATGATGCACAGTTCTTCTAATAATAGGTTAAACTGTTTAGTTCATAGTAAAATTAATTCGATTTATAAAATCATCTAGATAATATTTGACTTTAGAAAAATGTTTAGATGTAGGGTATCTTGCATAAAGGTGAAATGCTCTGAAGATGCTCAGATCTTTAGTCAAACCCTTGATATAGCCCACTTGGTAACAATGTACCATCTGTTGTTGTTTGTTTAATTGACAATATAGGTTTGATTACAGAACAAAGCAGATTGCATTAGATTGCCATTCATCGCCCAGCTGGTTAATGTGATGTAATAATAGGCAATTTTAATAATTGATTAAGACTTCACTTGTGTGAGAAATAGATTTGTGGATTTGTTAATCTCTTAAATGTCTGTTTTTTTATTTACTGGCAGGTAATTAAATCCTCAAATTAATTATGTGTTTCTTTATGAATATGCATACAAAGTTTGGTTATAAAAATGTATTTCAATTTACTTTTAAAAATGAACCCAATGATTGAGATCGAACCAGCATTGTGTTAAATAACCCACCATCTTTTAGAGTGTACGATCTTTCTACGGGAGTGCATTGTAGGGAAGAATATCCTATTTGATTGCTGGTCAGAAATCAATAATTGTAATGAATGTGCAACACTCTTAAAATTAAGGGCAGTGATGATTAACGTCTTCATTTTATTCAGAGATGGCGGAAAACTGAACAAGGTTTCTTTTGAGTTTTGCTGCTCCAACTGAAACATTAAACCGTCCTATAGAAACTGTGATTTATCTCCATCACTGTTTGGCCGGCAGCTATTTTTACCCTTCTAGAACTGGATTAAGTGAATAACTCCTTAAATGATTACATGGAAGCACACATCTAAGAGAACCAGGAATTTATCAAAATGTGGGAATGAAAAGATTATGTGCGAATTAGACCGGGATTATAAATAGATGGACACAGCATTTTCTACATCAGTGGCTTACATTCAAAACTAGGCCTTGCAGCAGACTCTGTATTCTCCGATCAATGGCTATTGATCACACCACCTCACACATATGAATAGCAGAGGAGAGATGCTTGTCCAACAAATGAGGATGTTTTGGTTGAGACAGCAGTGGAAAAGAATCTCATCCTATTCGCTTTCTCTGGCTTGAGCGGCTAATTAAAATGCAGGCTGTTCCTGCTGTTTTTTCTTGAACTGTATGTGAGGTGACACACTTCACTAGCACTGAATAGCACTGGTCCATGACATGCTTGTCTGCTGTTTTGTTTGGGTTGTCATGTCACTGCACAGATGGGGAGTAACTTCTTGTGAATGATTAATAGAGAATAGTGTTTCTTTTAAAAACATATTTATGTTCATCATATGGAATATGACAGAACCAGGAGTCAGGACAGCATAAAAGTACTGTGGTTTTCCAGTAAAACTAATAAAATGCAATCATTTAACAAAAGTACAATCATCTTACAGTGCAAAAGAAATAATGTATTTAAAAATAATTACAAGTACACACATATTTGTATCAACATCTCAATATACATATCTGAAAAATTCACATCACAGTATTTGCAATGTTGAGACTGAATTACAGTTGACCAGGAGCCACAAAACACATGTGATTTGTGGAGTCACTGCAACGTTTAACCATAATAAAGTGATAGTATCATTAGCATGTTTTTTTCAGGCCTGTGACTTTAAACATTTCAACATAGTTTAAAACATTTGGGCGCAAGAAATTATGATGTTTTGAAGCTGTAAGAAAAATTAATAGTTTTTTTATGATGAAGACTATACACTGTTGTTTTACATGTGCACTGCAAATGCTTTTCTTACTTACATTTTTTTTGTGTCATTCATGGTCCAAATATATACATTTCAAACTGAAAAACCACACAAAAAAATATTTTTGCAAAATTGTAATCTGCCAGTGGGGTGGGTAAAATAATATCTGAGAAAAAAAAAATTCAAAGATGATTTCTTGGATATACTAATTTTTTTTAAAGTAAGTGTAAACAATTTATTTGGGCTGAATTCAAACAAACATAAAATTTTGTATTGCTCAACTTAATTTGTTTGTTTAAATGCAGCCCAAATAAATAGTTTACAACCACTTACCTTAAAAAAATGTATAAATCCAAGGAATCATCTTTAAATATTTTTTTTCCTCAGATATTATTTTACCCACCCCACTGGCAGATTATTTTGCTTGTTTTAGGGGAAAAAATCCTTAATTTGTAATTATTATTTTTGAAGACGAAACCATATTTTTGCTTGTCTAGAAAATGTTTCTTGATTTAAGAATTTCGATATAGCCAAAAGTAGGGCTGTACAGCACTGTAAATAATGCTGGATTCCACACAATCGATTTGTGTTTGTACAACATTAATGAATTAAGTAAACTTTTTAGTTGTTACAAATCTAAGTGGATTGAACATAAAAAAATTAAGTTGTCCCAAAAAAAAAAATCTCAAAAATTGTGTTGGTTCAGCTCATTTTAAATAAGTAGTCTGAACAAACTATAGATGTAATTTTTTAGAGTGAATATATAGTTTCAGCATCGTTATCGCAATGTGATCATTCGCAAAAGTCACATCACAAGTATACTCAATGTTGAGTCTTTGAGTTTTTTGTATTATAATTATTACATTTTTGTACGTAAATACTGTTGGACTACTCAGAAAAATGTTAAATAGAGCGATTTAAAACCATCTGGTCAAATTGTATTAATATCGCAATAAATACAGCAGAAAACTAAAATATCGCAATATCAATTTTTCCAATATCATGCAACCCTACATTCATGCATACATACAGTACATACATATACTTTGGACAATATATATATTAACTTTTTAAAATTTGTTACTTTTTGTCAATTTATATACAAGGTTTTGTTCGAATTTTATATTTTATTTTAGCATTATTCACAAACATTTTTTCAACAACAAAAAAAGCTATTAAATACAGACCTTTTCTATTATGTACTAACAGCAGCAAACATCCGGAAAAAATGAAGAAACTTAATCAGAGTGAATGTAAATGTATTTTAAATAAATGACATGGCCATTCCCATCTTCACACACTTCATGGATTAACATAATTTGCATTGTAATTGGATATTGATTTAAATGCACACAAAGCGACCGACTCCACCCTCTCTCCTGTCAAAACAAAACAGAAATCATTAGACTCAACGGCCAAATCCCTTTAATAATGGTTTCACATTTTCCATTATTTCTTGCAAATTTCTGTGATTGCAAGAATTCACATCAGAGACGGCAACAGGCCCTCTGACACAGTTCAGCAGCTTTTTAACAGTCACCTGTTATCTCTGATCACAGACAGAGATGGAATGATGTAGACTCTGAAAATTAATCTCTCCGAACGCAGCTTATTTCATCTTTAAAGTGTTGCTTGTGACAAAGGCAAATAATCCAAATTGATGTTGGCTTTCAAAGTCCTTTGAGGTTCTCGGAGCAGAATAATGATATAACTCAAGCGAACACGGATGAAAGCAGCAGAACATGAAAGGCTCATGAACACATGCTGATGCACATATAGGGCCGTGTAATTCGATATTAATATTTTATATGTGATTCTGCATTCCATTCTTGGTTGATTCTACCATTTTTATGTTTTTGGATAGTGTAAGATCATTGTAAAGAGTTTGAAAACTCAATCTTTTAATGTCTGATCATATAATTAATTAAATATAATGCAAATAAAATGTCTTTAAGAACATTTTACAGTTAAAAATGAACGAACATCTTTCATATTATACAGATGCAAGGCATTTATCTGAGTATTATTTATTACTTGTCAAAATGTCAAATAATATATATAAAAAAAATTTTTGTACTATGAAGCTGCTGTCAGGCCTTTTAATTCAAAAGGGAAAGTGCACACAAAATGAAAATTCAATCATTTTCCCTCTTTTTGCTTTCAGACAACAAAAGGAGAAATAGCAATCATAAAAAGCCCTGCATTTTCTCAACCATAAAGAAAAGCAACCAGCATTAAACTGAAATATGGAAGCCACAAATAATAAGACATTTTTCCAAGTGTTCTGGTGATGTAAAAAAGGGTTTGGTGAAAAACATTTTATTATGATGAATGATTATTATTTTAGGCGACGCAGTGGCGCAGTAGGTAGTGCTGTCGCCTCACAGCAAGAAGGTCGCTGGTTCGAGCCTCGGCTCGGTCAGTTGGCGTTTCTGTGTGGAGTTTATATGTTCTCCCTGGGTTTTCTCCGGGTGCTCCAGTTTCCCCCACAGTCCAAAGACATGCTCTATAGGTGAATTGGAAAGGCTAAATTGTCCGTAGAGTGTGAGTGAGTGTTTCCCAGAGATGGGTTTCGGCTGGAAGGGCATCAGCTGCGTAAAAATGTGCTGGATAAGTTGGCGGTTCGTTCCGCTGTAGCAACCCCAGATTAATAAAGGGACTAAGCCGAAAAGAAAATGAATGAATTATTATCATAAAAAAAAATCTGATTCTTTTCATCAGAATATTTAGTCTTCTACGTGACTGCTTATTCAGTAAAATCACATAAGTGCACCATTTGGATAAAATCATGATTATTACAAGTTTTAAAACCGTTTTCTTCATGTTGTGCCACACACTTACATATAGGTGAACTGTCCCGGGGCCTGTTCTCATATTCAGTTTTATTAACTTTCTTATGTCAAATTTATAATATCGTATGAGATATGTAATCCTGTACCACAAAACCACTATGTATCGCAGGTATATTGTTGAAGTCTGAATTATTAGCCCTCCTGCAAAATTAGCCTCTCTGTATTTTAATCCCCAATTTCTGTTTAATGGAGTTTAATGCAGATTTTTTTTCAACACATTTCTAAACATAATAGTATTAAAAACAAATTTTTAATAACTGATTTATTTTATCTTTACCATGATGACAGTAAATAATATTTTACTAGATATTTTCAAGATACTAGTATTCAGCTTAAAGTGCAATTTAAAGGCGTAACTAGATTAATTAGGGTAACTAGGCAGGTTAGGGTAATTAGGCAACTCATTGTATAACAGTGGTTTGTTCTGTAGACAGTCATAAAAAAATATTGCTTAAGGGGGCTAATTATGCTGACCTTGGTTTAAAAATTTTTTGGTATTTTTTTGATAAAAAATGGTTAAAAAAAAATCAAAGCTGCGTTTATTCTAAATAAAAAGTTTAAATAAAACAAATAAAACTTTCCCCAGAAGAAAAAATATAACATGAAATACTGTGAAAAATTCTGTGCTCTGTTGAACATATTTTTTGAAATATTTGAAAAAGAAAAAACCAACTGTATGTCAAAAAAAACATTGAATGGGTCGAAATTAATTTTATTTTATGGCAAAAATTATTAGAAGGTTAAGTAAAGGACATGTTCCATTAAGATTTTTTGTAATTTTTTAAAAATATATCAAAATGTTTGATTCGTAATGTGCAGTGCTAAGTACTTTAATTGGACAACATTTTTGAACCCTCAGATTCCATATTTTTGAATACTTGGCCAAGTATTTTCTTATCCTAACAAATTTTGATTGACACTTTTGATTGACACGTTTTGTGGTCCAGGGTCATATATGAAATCTAAAATTGAATGCTGGCACAACGATTTGTCAGACAGTCTAAATCTAATCTAAAAAGTCTAAATCTAAAAAGTGACTTCAAAAAAGTGAAGATATTACTCTGAAAACTGTCAGGGCATAAAGCACTTTCTAATTTGGCCCCATCTGGGAATACAAGTGAAGTATGTCAGAGTCTCATTTTAGAATATTGTGGGAGTCCAGTCCATTTAAAAAGTCATTCAACATAAAATCTTTTAATATTTGTTGATTGTTTTTTATTTATTTATTTTTTTACATTTTGGTGAAGTTTCATTCCAATTGAGTTACTTTTCTAGTATTAAATAAGATTGCTTTACATTCTGATCAGCTGAATTTATAGACCAGACTCAGAACCACATTTACCATGCTTTCTTATCTGTTTCCATACAAGTGGAAAATTAAATCTCATTTCATGGTCAGTATTTAAGACAGAATATACTGCAAGATTGTAATAGTCTGGGCCGTTTAATATGACAAATCCCTGTTGGTTACAATTATATTCACGATTGCCTTTGCGGCATTAATTTTTGAAGTGAGCTATATATCAGATTTATCCAGCATTGTACCGTACATATAAATGAGATATGATCAAAAAATTATTCAAGGGAATAAAAAAATATGATGGATTGGATCAGTTTGGTGCACATTTTCTCACTAGACTACACATTTTCTCTTAATAAACATCTTGAAATGTTCAAATTCATTATCTGTAAAAAAAAAAAAAAAAACCTATTAGAGCTGCTTGAGTTAGTCTGTCTGATTGCACCCCACACCCTACCTTGCTGTTAAAGAGAAAATCCATTAGTGAATCTGTTATATCTATTCTACTAAAAGTAAACAAGCAGCTATTCTGCCCAATCCTCTGGTGGATGGCAAACCCTCGCTACCCCCCTTCTTCTCAATGTAGAAGAAGCTCATTAAAAATCAGTGCTTTCCCTCAGCTTCGGAACGCTGTGTCGGCTTGCACCTGTTATTCAGCCACTACATTTTTAATGAGGCGAAAATGTTTCAAACATACACTGAAAATGGTCTTCCTTTTAACCATTCATTGGCATTCCATTTAAAATGCATCTTTTTTTCCATTCAGGGTGGGTGGAGGAAGCCTACTCGTTGTGATTGCTTCAGATGCTTCTTAATTTATGACATTCTTAACTGCGACTTAAATATTGTATGCGTTAGTCTTTTTTTGCACAGAGGGCTTCGTTTGGCACAGCTCAGCAAGTTTGTGTTTGTCACTGATGAACGTAGTTTAAAATAACCTGGCAGTATGCAAATGCATCGATATTTGGCTGTCAGAAGAATGGAGTGATCTCATCTGACAAGCTGACTGGATGTGCAGAAAGCCTCAGCGCTAGCCTGTCACAGCTTCGGTCCATCAAGATTCCAGTCACATGCTTGTGGAGGTGGGAATGCCCTCGCAACTGCCAGAGCAGCGTAGCATATGGTCCATAATTACGGATAATGCGGTTTAAGATGATGCACCCAAATACCCCATTAAGAACTCAGCCATGATATATCAGCAGTCAGTGCGCTAAAATGCATTACTTGTTTTTGGAGCACAGTCAATGCATGTTTATGCACATCTGTTTGTCACTCTTAGCCCCTTGCTGACTATATGCAGGAACTTGCAGTATTATAATCCTGATGGAAAACTTCCAGTGACAAGTCACTTGTTGATTTGATGGTATCTCTGGTTTTCTGGGGTACATTTAAAGGATAGGTCTCAAACTCGGTTCCTGAAGGCGCCGCAGCTTTGCACAGTTTTGCTCCAACCCTATTCAAACACAGCTGATCCAAATAGTCAAGGTGTTCAAGACTACT
Source organism: Danio aesculapii (assembly GCF_903798145.1). Lineage (NCBI taxonomy): Eukaryota > Metazoa > Chordata > Actinopteri > Cypriniformes > Danionidae > Danio > Danio aesculapii. The sequence goes on along the minus strand of NC_079447.1, from coordinate 23,285,175 downwards.
AGACTATTAAGCAGATGTGAGTTGGAAGTGGTTGGAGCTAAACTACGCAGAGCTGTGGCCTTCCAGGAATTGAGTTTGAGACGACTGATTTAAAGGGATGGATAACCCAAAAATAAAGATGACCTCATCATTTACCTACATCATTTACTTAGCCCCAAAAAGCACCCCCCACCACCACCAAAAAAAAAGGGTTCTAATTCACCCAGTTGAACACCTCATGTGACAGTAAATAGTCTATATGTGTTCTTCCAGCCATCTTAGGTATTTTCATAAGAATAAAGTCCATTTTTAATGCGATGGTAATTGACATAGCATGTTAGAGTAGAATATAGCTATAAAATAATAAGCTAGATGCATGAATTCACTGTGATTTCACTATTACAGAAATAGATGTGACTGGCTATAAATCTAGATAAAGATATCTACAGTATACCAAAGAAAGCTAGAACAATTTATGTTTTTCTTTATTGATTAAAGTTATTTTATTTCACCAAAACTACACACATTTTATACTGTGAAAACAAATTTTAAGCTTCATCAGTGGTTATTCAGTTTCGCGAAACAGTTGTATTATTACGTCATTAGCTTCAACTTTTTAAAATAATGAATGAATGTTAATGCAGTGGCAGTAGAAGCAGGTACTGCTGAATAGCTAACTATTTAAATACCGACACAAAAGCTGCGTTAAGTGGAATGCGCCTGATGTATGTGTTAATTTTAAGTATTTGAATAACAAAAAATGTTATACAACCTATTTTTTTTAAGTGTAACATATTTCAAAAGATCAGAGGCTATTGACAGTACATCAATACATTGACAATACATTGGCACTCTCGCTCAGTACAATGGCGATTGCTTTGGTTATATCATTTTGTATTATTTTAAGTCATTTGTGATGCTGTGACATACAGTACAGTCAAGTCTTTTGCTGAACATATCCACATCCTTTGACGCTCATAAACTTTCATAAAGTCATTGTGCTGCATGTATTAGGAGGTTTGCTAAAGGTGGCATGTGAGATGCAGTGAGGGGTTTGCATCTTTGATAAACTATGGCATTTCGTGTTCATCGTAAAGTACGAATGATTAATAAATCCATATGATACAGTCCCTTAAAAGTGACGTTGAGTCTTCACTTTCACGTTGCACTCACACTACAAGCGTACCGCGCCAAAGCCCAACCAAACTACGCTCTGGCACCATCTTCCAAGTGGACCAGGGCCGGTCAACTGACCCACACCTGGGCGTGATTCAGAGAACTCACACTTGTCAAGCGAACAGGGAAACGTGCCCAGCATGGTTCGGATAGCCTAGTGTGAGGACACCCTTAGTGCTCAACTGAAGAAAGAAACAAGAGAAAAAAAAAGTGAAGGGTGAATAATTGATGACAATTTTAATTTTTTTAAATAGTTTAATGACTTGTATTTGAAATACAGTCAGTTCATTAGATCCACCATTGCGATGGGACAGCAGCTGAGCTGATATTTGTGTCCAGCCTTGTCCTTCTCAGAAATGGAAAAACAGAAGCAACAAATTTAACAGTGACAATGACGAGCATTATAATACCCAGAGCTTTCAGACTCCAGTGTTGAATGACAAAATAACCTTTAAGTTATAAAGTGCCATCTCTATTTTCACAAAACAATACACACAATGAAAACATGCTGTAGCTCTGATCCCTCCATCCTCTATCCACTAGTTGTTGATTTAGTTGAATGTAGCACTTGAGGGTGATGTCGGCCATCTTATGCCACTTCCGAATTTCTACTGCAGTGAGAACGGAAACAAGCACATGATTTAGGGTGAAATGACTTCTCTGCCTGCTATGCCAGAGGACTAGTTTCTTGAACGAAGTACCCTTACAGGTTCCGCCTGGTGCCGAAATTCAAGTTGAGTGTGGATCAGGCAATGTACAGAACATTGCACAAATTTTGAAGTCACCTCGACAGCTCGCAGTTCACCGGAAATTCCTGAGCCCGCTTATCAAAAACAGGGAAGTAGCCATGCATATAGCCAATTGAGAGGCTCAGCAGGCTGGATAGTCCAGAGGAGGAGGTCGCAGGCATGCGGGGAAGAGGAAATTGAGTGTGGTAGGAAGGCTGTTGACAAAAGCGAGCGAGGGCATTGCAGCAGCATGTCTTGGCTGTAGACCAGGAGTGTAGGTGGGCTTTAATTGAGTGGAGAGAAACTGGCCTTTCATCATTCCGCTCCTGGGGTCTGGCCCTTTCTTGCTGAATTGGACTTTTTATCTGGAGAGTACAGGTGTGCTGTGTGGCATACCCAGGGTAATTTTTTTGGAGGCTGCGGTCTGGTTCCAGACATTAAAATGGGTCTTAGGACTCTTTTAAGATGTCTTTTCCCCTTCAATATGTGCAAAGGAACGAGTGCTACCTTACATCTCTCTCACTCTTTCAGCTGTTGCCTGGGAGTCTGGATACAAAACACTGTGTTCTCTGAAGATCAAGCTGACCTACCAAAACCGCCAAATAAAAAACCTCTTGTTCTGGCGTCCAATTACAAATACAAGCCTGACAGTGTTATTTTCGCCTCCTAAAACTGCTCATGCTTAATGAAGGTAACATCTATTTGAAATCGGCCTGAAATAAGACATGCCTTTTTGAAAATGTCCAATTTCGCTGACTTGTTCTAAAACCCATTAAACTGTATTTTGCCTCCAGCGGTAATGAGGAAGGATTAAGCCTAGAGAGCTTTGCAAAGGTATGGAGGGGACAAGAACTGTCAAGTCTGTCACCCCCTTACATCCCCAGCATCCTTCTTCCCTTCACAAGCAGAGAATGCCTTATTGACTGCTTCTAGCGTCAGATTTGCTCATTTAAAGGCAGCACTTGCCTGCGCTGTATTGTTTGCTCTCACTCTCACTTTCAGGGCTGTCAGTCGTTTCCTTCGAGTCAGTGGGAGTGTTATTGACGCCAGACGATTGAACATTACTGACTTAAAGAAATGTTCTATATGTTTAAGCTAATTTGCAATAGCAGTTTGCATTAACTATGATTTCTTTAGTCATTTCTGCACTACCAGCCTCACCTGTCCACATCAAACTTACAATGTATCTGGAGATAGAACCTGTTGTCAGGCCGTTCTTAGTGATGCAAACTAGAGCCTGCCACAAACATCGGCCAGATGCTTCTACAGACTTGGGATAGACACAATGATGTAACACTTCTATGTGCTGTTTACCACAGTATAACCAACCTAAAAACAAATATTGCACATACTGTGTTTCTGCAGGCAGTTCGGCACTGCTGTTTTGCTGTTCACAGTACAGAGAGTGACTTTCACTTTTTTCAAAATAAATTTCCCTTACACTCCCTTGCATACTGTTTTATATATTTAGACATACAGAGCCGTATAGTGCAATCACATAGCTCAGTGGGACTGTCATAGTGTCAGCATTTTGAATAGAGATGTGCAAGAAAGAACAACAAAATGACTTTTTTTATTTTATACAACAGAAAGATCCAGTCCTTGATTTAGACTTTTTTATGCAGCATTACTAAAGTACTAATAGTGACAAAATGTACTGGAACTTTTCACTCTTGAGCAATCATTTGAGTTTTTCCAGGTTAGTACACCCATGTAGAAATCTAATATATTTTGTAATGTAATATAATGTGTATTTACAGCTGAACTCCGAACTTCCGAAAGGATGTTTAACAGAGCAAGGAAGTTTTCACAGTATATCTGATATTTTTTCTTCTAAAGAAAGTCTTATTTGTTTTATTTCGGCTAGAATAAAAGCAGCTTTTAATTTTTTAAAAAACATTTTAAGGTCAAAATTATTAGCCCCTTTAAGCTAGATTTTTTCGATAGTCTACAGAACAAACCATCGTTATACAATAACTTGCCTAATTACTCTATCCTGCCTAATTAACCTAATGAACCTGTTAAGCTTTTAAATGTCACTTTAAGCTGTATAGAAGTGTCTTGAAAACCACACCACCACCAGTGTGCAGCATCCACTTGGATGATGCGACGGCAGGCACATGACAACCGCGCCAGTGCACTTACCACACGCCAGCTATTGGTGAAGTGGAGAGACAGTGATAGAGCCAATTCGGGGGATGGGGAATTATTGGGAGGCCATGATCGCTAAGGGCCGATGGAGGGAGTTCGGTCAGGACACTGGGGTTACACCGCTATTCTTAATGAGAAGTGCCTTGGGATGTTTAATGACCACAGAGAGTCAGGACCTTGGTTTAACGTCTCATTCAAAAGACGGCGCTCACTAACAGTATAGTGTCCCCTTCGCTATACTGTGGCATTATGACTCACATGGACCGCATGTTGAGTTGAGTCAGACCTTACTGTCCTAATTAAATAGTTAAAAATCAAGGCATGAGCATTTATTTAGGTAAAATAAACGTAATCTAGAGGCCTTTGCCTTTCATATAAGCCGCTTCTGATGCCAAATGATCAACTAGAAGTCAAGTTATTATTTGTTGTTCCTAAAAATTGGATAAGTGACAACTTTTGTCATGTTTTTAATTAGCTGTGGATGTTTGAATATTTCTAAATTCATTAGATTTCTATATGGGCATGACTGTATGAGTCTATGATTGTAAAATAATAGCCATCTGAATGCGCTGTTCCCAAACTTGGTCAATAAAATATTATTTTAGATAATAAATCATTTATTCAGCCAGTTTGTTCACACTTAGGAACGCTATATTTTCATAAGCAGTGGTGCTTGATTCTGATTTATTGCTCAGACTGCTCGGCTGTTCACATAATTTTTTAAAATGTGGCCTATATCAGATTCTTGTGTGTTCATGTTTATTTATGAGTTGATGTGCCACGGAAGCCTATGAAATTGTGAACAGACGATAAGGATAAAGACAAGGATGAGGAGAAAGAGAGCAAAGTTTTTAAATATTTACAGTGCAACCTCTTAAGATTATCTTGCATAAAGCCGTCACTTTAATACTTATGAGTTCAACACCTCACCCTTCCTCTGCTGACTCCACAGCATCTGTCTGTAATATTCACAGTGTGACCACAGAACCACCGGTATGTAAAACCTCTGGGGTATCATTTATGATGAATGTTGATAGAGTGACATTAAAATTGAATGACTTCCATTATGATGGTTCAGACTGAGGTTGCACAGCAAGGTACCTGACCTGTATTCGATTTAGGAACACATATACATGACCCAAATAAGAATCAGAATTTCAGAATCAGTAATGAGAATGGGTCGCATGGGCAAAAATATATATATATATATACAGTCAAGCCTGAAATTATTCATATACTCCAGGCAAATACTGACTGCCATTTATTGTTCAAAGTTAAATTAAAGCTTAAAAATATATATATTTTTTCACTATAATTCCTATGATTACTCTTGTACATCGTCTTATTTTATTTTGGGAGAAATCTGTGTCATTTCCAGTCCAAAAAAACATTGCTGCTTAAATAAAGTAACTTTTAGTCAGAATTTGCCCGGGATATGAATAATTTCGGGCTTGATTGTGTATATACAGTAGTTTCCTGGAGTCAGACTGTAGCCTAAGGGTCATGATGCCAACCATGCCAACTAGTGGCAACAAAAGCTGTGACTGTCTGGGACAGAAATCTGGCTTGAACACACTGCATAGACTATAACTGACTACAAGCTAGTACATGTATATATGCACATAGTGAAATACTGTAATTGACAATAGTCTTTGTTTGTAATTTAAAAAGTTTAAGTAAAGGGATAGCAAGTGTACAAACTCTAAACAAGGCAGCGCTTAGTATTTTAATATGAATTATTTTGATAATTATGCTGAGTTGTGTATAGATGTTCAGTTGTGAAGTAAAAACTGATTTTTTTTCTATGCCTTGTCCTTTTTTTTGTTTTAATTTCCTTTTTCATTTTTTATTCCATTTTTAACATTAGATTGGTCAAAATGTCTCCAATGTGGGCTTGGCTATAACTGGCATCTGCTTACAGACAATGTGGCTGACCATTGGCTTTGAGTATCACAGCCCTAATTCATTTAATAATGAAATTTAAATTAAAATAAAGCCATGGCTTTGTTTAAAATGGTAAAATTTAAGGCTCATATACAGCCTTTTTCACCAGCACTGATTTCAGAAGTATTTTTACCATTAATTTTTCACACAAGCCCTTGTTAAAGAGCATTACAAACCGTTTACCAAGCAAATCAGCTGCTACATGAATTATATCTTATAATGTATAATATATTATACAATCTATGATAATAATAATAAGGAAAATCAGAAGAGAAGACAAAGGTACAAGGCAGCTTTAGTAAAAACATTTAAGCGGGATGTTGCCGCTTGGATTAAACAAGATGATTAGACGTTATAAACGTGAGAGATTGGTCCATATTTTACATTTCTACGCAGAGAAGTCGCATTTTGATCTTCTATTGGTCTCACACAATCACGTGATGCGATTTCTCAGGTCAGAGTTCATGAAGCTTGAACTATGCGACATGCCAAAGTTGTCACATTTGCATGTGTATGAATAGAAGTCTATAGGGCAAAAAGTGCAGTGTGACCATGGCTCGAATGACAAGAGCATGGACAGCCAATCAGAATCCACACAACTTTAAAGACCAAGGCAGCATAACAGTGCAGTGTATCATTATTAAACTGTTACACAACACTTAAGCATTTAATTGTGTTCCATCCTGAGGCGCAAGTTGACACGATTTATCACAAGCTACATGTAAGTAGCTGAAATTGTTCATATTACAGTGTGATCTCATTGTCCATCTGTGTGTTGTCCATTATAGCGTATTATTATATCGCTGCGTATCTGCTGGGCATCTGTGCTTGATGGATCACTTCATCTGTTTACAATGAGTCAGGCCTGGAGAAGTCAAGGCATCTCAAATTGTTACTTGTCTCATGCATCAAAGTGCACTCGGAAACTTCTTATGTCTTGATAAGAGAGAACTACAAAAGTCAAAACCCTCGGTTGTATGTTTTCACTTAAAGGCGTGAGTCAGTGACAGACGCTCTTAGGGCTTTCTTGCTGAAAAGTCAGCACTCTCTTTGGATTTCTGTCCTGGAGGAGCACTTGGCTCTACAGAAACTCTTTAAGAATGGCAGGCTGAGGGTTTTTCTACATGTGGAAAGCCAGGATGTGTTCACAGTCGAGGGAGTGGGCTGTTAGCGGAGCTTTTGATGTCCCTGTGTGCGGTTAATCTGAAAAGCCCAGTCGGAAAAGGCCCTGTGCATAAATCAAGTGGGAGGATTGTGCTTGCCTGTCAGCTATAGCCTTGGTGTGACAATGAAAACATAGTTTGGATGGTGCCGATATAATGTGGAATCTGTTTTCCTCTGGATTTCTTTGCTGGTGGAACATGAGCGATTACATTCAGAGTCAAAGGGAGAAACGGATGTGTGGGTCCTCAGCTTCATGCGCTGCCTGAGGTGTGCTGGAAGGAGCCTTCGTGATTGCAGGCAATGCTGTGGAGTGATGAATGTGTGGGTGTGAGGCCATTTTGAGGTCATTACCACAAGGGTCCATCCGCCTTTAATCAATTATGGAAGGCTGCTTGACTGTGCGCCTACATCACGGAGTCGTTTTGAGCATGCAAAACTTGTCAAAGTGGATCTGTGGAAAAACTAAAGGGGCAAAATAGTGACAGCCAAACTTGAATCCCCTCAAGGTAGCAAGGCATGGCATGAAATTGAAGAGACAACAAGGTGGGAGGCCACACACTGTAAGCAGGGTGTCAGACTAAATAGTGAGATGGGATGACTAAGGATATATTTCAGAGTAAAATGAATTGCTTGATGTAGATTATTGTTCAGTTGTTCGTTATCTTATCGAGTACTTTTTAATTTAGTCTTCATTAGCAACGGCTGTGTGTTGAGATTAAGAGGTACAAATAGACCCTTTTCACATTTCCGGCTTTCTTAGTAGCAGAAGGTGTAATGGTTGGGTAATTAAGAGTGCAGTGAATGGGAGAATACAACAAATAATTATTTTACAATCCTATTTGCTAAACTAATAAAAGAAAAACTCCTCGATGGTGTTATCAAGACGTGAAGTTTATTTATAAACTAATTTTGAGAGGAGCGTGTGCTTATGATTGACCACAGCTGGTCCCGCATTAGCTAATACATGATCCACAAATCAGATGATTCCTAAACCACTATAAATAACCAGAGCATTTTACCTTAGCCATCATCATCTTGAAGAATCCCCCCTTCCACCCCTACTCCTCCCCTTTTCCTTGACAGGCCGGAACGGCGGCCCAGTGGTTAGCACTGTAGCCTCACAGTAAGAATGTCACTGGTTCAAGTCTTTACCTGGCCAAGTTGACATTTCTGTGTGGAGTTTACATGTACCCTGTTTGCGTGGGTTTTCCCCCAGGCTCTCCGGTTTCCTCCCACAAGCTAAAGACATGTAAAATAAGTAAATTGACCAGACCAAATTGACACCATAGACTAGCGCTTAATCAGCAATATATCTCTCAATATATATTGGAGAGATCTCTCCTATATAATTCCTAATTTGCATTCGCCATTAACCAGGTGGGTAGTTCTCGAGACCTGCCTAAGCTCAAACTCCCTGCAAACGGGAGGGAGACCCAGGCTCTTATGAGCTCAGGGCTCTCTCCTGGGACAGCATGCCAAACACATTTTATAATCAATCATCAGCTAAGTATGAACTCTTGAATTTTAGAAAAAGGAAAAAAACTGACTGATGGCAGCAGTCAGAACAGAGAATAACGTCAAATTTGCTCTCAGCGCTGATTAGAATCACACAAGTGGTAATTTGTTTTTGTAATTTGCAAAGATAATATAATACATTCATAAATATATATAAATGTTATACCTTTTTTTTAAATCAAAATATTAAAAACGTTCTAGAATTTAAGATTATGATCACCATTAAACACGTCATAACAGTCTTGTGAAAAGGGTTCATAAGTATTTTTGTTGGATTTAGTATGATTTTGATCTTACACTCCAAAAAGACGTTTATTGTTTGTTCAAACTACTTATTTAAAATGAGCTGAAACAACACAATTCTTGAGATTTTTTTGAGAAAACATCATTGTTTTATGTTCAACCCACTTAAATTTGTAAAAAACAAAGTGAACCCTTAATTTTTTAATGTTGACCCAACACAAATTAAATCTGTAGAACGCTGTACACTATAACAATTGCAGGGTTTCACAGGATAACTCAGTTAACGTATTTGTTTTTAGAAAATGTAAGTGGATTGAACATAAAACTATTAAGTTGTCCCTCCAAAAACTTCTTTATTTTATCTGAATGGAGGAATACATTGCTTTTGTCTACCAGTTGGGCATGCAATCTAATCTAAAACCAATAATCTATTGGGTATCCGTGGTGCGACACGGTGGCACAGTGGTTAGCACTGTGGCCTCACAGCAAGAAGGTTGTTGGTTTCAGTCCTGGCTGGGTAAGTTGGCATTTCTGTGTGAAGTTTGCAAGTTCCCCCCATGTTCACGTTGGTTTCCTCCGAGTGCTTCGGTTTCCCTCAAACAGTCCAAAGACAAGCGGTATAGTTGAATTGAATAAGCTAAATTGGCAATAGGGTATGTGTGTGAATGAGTGTGTATGGATGTTTCCCAGTACTAGGTTGCAGCTGGAAGGGCATCCACTGCATAAAACATATTCTGGATAAGTTGGCGGTTCATTTCGTTGTGGTGACCCCTGATAAATAAAGGGCTAAGCCGGGGCGAAGCCAAATTCTTTGAATTATCATAAGTGGTGTGTTAAAGGGATAGTTCACCCAAAACTGAAAATTCTGTAATCATTTACTCACCTTCTTGTTCCAAAACCTGGTTGACTTTGATCAGAAAAGATTTTTTTTAAGAGAACTGGAATCCTGTAACCCATGACTTCTATAGTATTTCTTTTTCCTACTGTATGTGGGCATCGATGGTTATTGAGCTATCTTCAAAATATTTTCTTTAGCATTCAGCAGCATAATTAAGAACATAAAGCTTTGGAATCACTTGAGGGAGAGTAAATGATGAGTGCATTAACATTTTGGGTGGACTATCCCTTTAAGTACATTTAAATGAACTTTCAACAGTCCTTTTGAACCTGTCACTATTAATAAATCCATACTTTTAGCGATGTTCCCTGGTGCTTTGCGTTTGATGTTCACTGCCGCAGATTTTTTTGTTAGCCGTACACAATGTACGTTCCTGCATTCTCTCTCTGCATTGTGATGTAACTGTCAAGTACGAGTGCAAAAGACAGATCCAGTTCACCCACAACACATACACACACATGTATCATGTTTCATCTTCTTCTGAAATGTCAGTCAGATGCGTGTATGTCAACTAAACATACACAGGTGTTTTGAGGGTGTCCAAATCAAAGTCAAATTTACAGAGTGCATGTTCAGACATGCCTGATTACACAGCACAGATAGGAAGGATAAAAGAGCTGTCAGTCAGCAGCACAGGAGGGGTTTGCTGGATTCTGGGGTGTTTTTGATGAGACCAGGGTCCTCTGAGGGATAGTGCTGGCAGCCTTCACTCAAGGCAGGCCAAAGAGTAGCTGACTGCATTTATACAGGAGACGCTCATATGTGGATGACTGCTTCTCAGATTCTGCTCTCAAGTGCTGCTGACTTGAAAATGTCGCTGTGCTCTTGTATTGTTTCCGTATCCGCATGTGATCACATTTTGAACTGACATGTTAGGTTGATAGTTTGAAGATTCACTACCAATTAGTCCGTTGTTCATATGGCTGGGTTAAAAATATTGATATTAATTGATTCTCATTTTGGAGAAATTATATTGATTGTTAAATTAGAAGAATCTTTGTTTTTCTATGCTTTTTTTTCTGTTGATAAATAAACATTTATTCATTCATTCATTTTCTTTTACCTTAGTCCCTTATTTATCAGGCGTCGCCACTGTGGAATGAACCGCCAGCTATTAATTCTGGAATATGTTTTATGCAGCAGATGCCCAGAACACCCATACACTCTCGCATTCACACACACTCATACACTACAGCCAATTTTGTTTACCCAATTCACCTATAGCGCTTGTCTTTGTACTGTGGGGGAAACCGGGGCACCCAGAAGAAACCCACCCGAAAACGGGAAGAACATGCAAACTCCACACAGAAATGCCAGATGGGCAGATGGCTCTGATGACACCCTAACTGGTGTCATTCCCCTTGTTGTGAAGCATAGAGATAGGGGTCCATGTTTAGCCTGGCCTCAAATTTGTATACTCGCCCCTGATTAAGTAGAAATCGGATCTAAAATGTGTGGAGTTGGGGTAGTGGAGGGATGCTGAATGTCGAGAGATAATGGAGGTATGGAATGGAGCTTGATTATTTATAGTGGTTTGGTCTTATGATGATAGGATAAAGGAATGATTGTCAATAATGAGTTGAACTTGTCAAAACATCTGCACGTGCTCCTCCTGAAATTTGTATAAAAAAATCACGTTGTGATTCTTTACTTTTGATATGAAACAAAGTTCAATTTTTTGCATTTAATTTTATGTTTAGTTGATTATTTGATCATGTTTTCTTAGAATAAGCCAAATATTTTTATTCCAAATATGAATATTCTATTTAAATAACAATATTCTCATTATTAAAAAAATTACTTAAGTGTAAACTTGATAAAAGAAGTAAACTTTCGGCCTCTAATATTATAGTAATATCAATTCCCTGTATGTGTTCTTTTCAGAATTGGAAATGAACCTAATTGAATGCTGTTGTGTCTGCCCTGACCATTGTAGTTTCAGTAGACAATGTGTATAATAAGCAGCATGTGTAAAAATAATGAATATTTTCAAACAAGTTTAGCCTGGTTTAGCTCTCCTTCTTTCATTGGTCTTCCTGCTGTGAGGCTACAGTGCTAACCACTGAGTCACCATGCCACCATTGGTTGATCCACTCTTGCCTAAAGTGTTCCAGAATTAAAAATCCAGTATATTTTCTCCATTAAGGAATTGATTTGGAATGATAACATATACATTTGAAAGACATAAGTTGCAAAACAGCAATCTATATCTTTGTTGAATTTATTTTGCATAGATTTTGCTACAAAATAAAGTTTGTACAAATGGCTTGTTTGTGTCATGGCTATTGCTTATGAAGTCTGAAGGATTATTTTATGCTGAAAAAAACAAGATTTTTTTCATGCTTGAAGTCTTTTTAAGCCTTTTAAGGTTTTGAGAAATCTTAGTGATGGTTATGTGTTTTGATGGTGGTCATACAAAATTAGATGGAATGTTGTGGCAATATTTCGGTTAGCAATGGCAGTATTTCTCTGCTCTGATTCATCCTTGCATCTTTTCAGAGAGGGGGAACACATTGATGTGACACTATATTTTCCACATGCTTCACGCTCACTGAGTATACAACTCTCTCTTCTTAAAAGTGCATGTCTAAAGGATTTAGGGTTGTGTTTGCATGCATGGCTCCTTCGATTTGCATAAAGTAATGATAAAAAATATATTCAAGAGGTTTCAACACACATTTGATGTTTATTGATATCGACATACGATGTCTTAGTACGCCACACAGCAAAAACAGATTTAAATCATTTAATATGGGAAAATTAACAGTGTTGTCCAAATTGTTGCAGAGCAGCAGTAAAGTTTGAGCTAGGGCTGCACGATATTGGAAAAGTCTAACATTGCAATATTTTTTTTATTCTGCGTAGGGATGGGCGATATGGCAAAAATGCAATCTCAATAATTATTTTCCATATTAAACGATAACAATATATATTTCAATATAAGTTGTTAATGCTTCCAGATCTAAAAGAGTACCCCAACAATGACTGAATTCACAAATATTAGAGCGTCCAATAAATGGCAATTTTGGCCGAAAGTTTGGTACATTTGTAATATCAACACACTTTTAGATTCTCATTGTTGCACACTTCTGCTGTGTGATTGGCTCTTAGATCAATATAGAGGAAAAATCCAGAGCTTTTCATTGTTATTGACAAATTTTATCGTGATTCTATATAATTTCATTTATCGGCCCAGCCCTAATTCTGCGATATATATTGTGATATGAAAACAATTTCACTAGAAGTGTGGAATAACTATTTGGAAAGAATTTATCATTTTAGATTGATTGGGATGGTTATGTAGCGGAGTGCATATGCATAAAATATAAGAAACAACCTACAAGCATAGATACTGTAAATACAATAAAGAAAAAGATACAAATTAAATAAACAGCGTTTGATTTTTTTTCCGAGGAGTCGAACTGTGTAGTATTCAGGTGTACAGTAGTTGAAGAATCAAATGTAAAACGATACTGCATAGTCTTCATTTTATAAACAATTAAAATCGGTAAAATGTTTTTGGCCTGAATGCTTTTAAGCCCTTACAGTCACAGGCCTCAAAAACACTTTTATTATTATTATATTAGATATTTTATTATATGTCATAATTATACAGACTCAATATAGCGTACATCCGCGATGGGAATATTGCGAATGATCACATTGCAATATCAATTCTGAAACAATATATTGTGCAGCTCTAGTTTGAGCCATCAGTTTTTCAATGGTTTTGATAGGTTTGTGTCAAATAGGCCAGATTTATTATCAACTTGTGCCAGTGTAAACACTCTTTTTGTATAAAAACAATACCATGAGAATTTACTAGATCCACAGTAAACATTAGCACTGAAAAGGGCCTGGATGCAGATTTATGTGGCTGTCCTTACTACATTTTGTTTTATTTGTAGGATATTCC